>NW_008804550.1:1291713-1294493 GCF_000145635.1 Gaeumannomyces tritici R3-111a-1
GCCCGTGCTCCTAACATGTATGCAAAAAACGAACGAGCTAGCTATAAAAGATTTTTAAAGATTGTACGCATGGGTAGCTGTTGGCTACAATTTTAAAAGTAATTTTGTTTAGTACGAGGTTCTTAGCAATAGTAGCGGGAAGATAACCTTCCAGGTATACAAGGACAAGATTTTGGAGTTTGTAGTAAGTTCCTGGCTACGGGATAGCCAGGATTTTGTTTTAAAAGAGGATAATGATTCTGGGTACAGCACAAGCAAAAGCAAATATTGTAAGAACTTGGAAAGAAATTAACAATCTCAAGTCCTTTTGGAACTGTAGTTTATTTCTTAATATTCCGGCTATCGAAAAGGCCTGGAAAAGGCTTAAAAACAAAGTGCACAACCAGCCTGTATATAACGATACTATAGTAAAGGAATTGGCAAAGGAGGCTTAGTACGAACAAAGCCAGGATACAATTAATGGCTTTGTTAACGAGATCCCTTAAATACTTTCAAAAATTATCGAAGGCGAAGGAAAAATGACTGCCTATTAATTTGTATATAAAATATAAGCGCTAGCTATTCTTTGTGGTGTTTTATTTGCTTTTGAAGTGGTGGCCCCTTTTTGTGAGGATCATTTTTTTTTCATGCGGTGGGTCGGTAAAATGAGGGAAGGAATAGGCGGGGATAGATGGAGGCGTCGACATCGGAGTACAACATGCAGAAGGTGGGCGTTGCACTGCGTCGAAAAGGGGAGACCGTTGACGATCGCAGTTGCTCAACGCCACCAAGATGCCCACCGTGGGCTGGCTCCGACGCCAAGTCGTTATCGCGGGCCCTTGGTTGGGCCTGGGCCTAGGTTCGAGATGGACAGCAGCTGCATCCAACGCCTGCTGCAGCGTGTGCTGGGGCTGCTTGGGACGTGGGTACGGTGGGCGGGAAGCGCCCATCTCCACGCCATGAATGGCTGGAGCGGAGCATCAATTCCATGCTTCGATGCTTCGTCGTCACTCGTCGTCACAGCCCGCGCGCCGTCTCACGCCCGTGGCCATTATCACATGTCAGACTTTCCCTAAACGCACGCGTCCTGGAGCTGGTGGGCTGCAGCTGCCCTAAACAGGGACAGGGGTGGTTGCGGGGCTCTTATCGGCACCGTCTTCAAGTCTTGGTGGCATCGACAAGGGGTACGGTACGTACCTGGAGGTACCTCGCCACACAGCACACCACCTAGCTCACACACGGCCCCGTCAGAGCGACGATGGATCGAACCGATTTTTTTCTTCTCTTTTCCTCCCTCGCTCTTCCTTTTCGCTCCATCATTTTGATATATCTCGTTCTCCTAGAGCAACCTGTGCGGTTCGCGTCCTGCTATCCAATGGAACGGCCTGCGTGCTCAAGCGCGACTTCCTGGCCAGGATGTTGGGAATTTGAGCGTTCCTGCCGATTTCCTCACATAGAAGGGGCGTTTCCCATCATGGCCGCATCGCATTCCACGCAACGGGGCCACGCCAAGGGCAACTTCCCGAGCGAGGCGGGGGCGGTCTTGTCCATGTCCCGCTGTCTGGGCACCATTTGCCAGGGATGTTTTCGGTTTTCGGACGCAGTGGTGTTATTATTGGATATCATACTTTCATCTGCGGCTCGCTCCTGAGAAAAAGGCCTGCGGTTTCTGCGTTGCTCGTGAATGTACCCACTGCCCAAAGAGTGACAGAATATGGAAAGCCGATGACCGGCCACACGTGCGGCGGCGTCGACGGCTCTCGGGGGAAGGTCCTGCCTTCCGTCTCAGGAGGCGATAGAAGCATCCATGGCCAGGGCAGGCGAGACATCAATCGATTTGACCCTGGCAAGCCGGCAAGGTGAGGCAGGTACATCCGTGGGGGGTGTGCCCACCACCAGGAGTGCAGGCCATGTCGTACCCAACAAATGGAGACGGCAAGCACATGCTAAAAACATTAGACCTGTCTTCGTTTTCGTCCCTGCCAAAGGAAAAAAAACCATGCTTGGTGAATAAGTGATCCGTCAAGACGTATGGGTGGCGTTCAAATAACCTGTCTCGGCTCTTCCTTTTACCTGTCTCCCGCCGCTCTCGTCCTCCCTTCCCCAACATCTTGGACGTCTGCCATCTTCACCTGCCGCACACTTCACACCTTCGGCCTCCTCCCTCAAACAAGCCAGCCCTGTTTGGCAAATCCAATCCGAACACACGTCTCCAACATCCACCAGCGACACGTCGTCACACGAAGCAGACCAAGCATCACTCATCACTCAATTTAACGACTCACGGTGTAAGTGGCCAATCCCCTCTAATCTGCGATTTCATCCCCCACACATTCCCCGACATCCTCTTGCGCGCGCTCGCCTTCGCCGCCGCCCTGTTGCCCAAATAAGTCCGGTGTTTGTATTCTTCGCTGGCTTGTGTCGGACCACTCCCAGACACATCAGCTGAAGTCTACCGGCTCTAGTACTAAAGCTTACCCGGCAGCTCCTCCAGCAGAGCAATAGCTTCGCGCTCGCGCCAACGCATGAGCTTGTCGCATCCACATCTGCTCCAGCTCTCTCGCCCTTTCTCTCGCTCTCCCACTCTTGCGATTGTTCCACGCCTTTCGCAGTTTTCTTCCAGAGAACCCATCGAACCTGTCCTCCCTCGATCCGAAGCAATGTCTGCACCTCAAGTTAACGGCGAGGTCCCACACTCGGCCTTCATTGATGTAAGTTGAGAAATCCCATGTTTTACCCACCACTCCTCGTCTAATAAGAAAGACCATCTCCGCGGCCGGGGGCGGTTCGGTCTGCGGCGC
>NW_008804550.1:1296071-1318758 GCF_000145635.1 Gaeumannomyces tritici R3-111a-1
AAAACGCTAACAAGACATGTCGCCACAGCACCTTCTCAAGTACCCCGTTGTCAACGACAGCGTCGAGGCCCTGAAGCAGAACCAGTATGGCCAGAAGGGCCTGGCGCTGGGAGATTCGGCCTACCAGACATTTGCCAAGCCCGTGATCCCCTACCTCGCGAAGCCCTACCAGTATGTCAGCCCCTACGTCAAGAGGGCCGACGACATTGGCGACAAGACGCTCGCTAGGGTGGACGAGACCTTCCCTGTCGTGACCAAGCCGTCGGCCGAGCTGTACGCCGATGTTCAGAACCTCGTCACCCTGCCATACCGCATGGGCGTCGAGGGCAAGGACCACGTTTTCACGACTTACAACCAGGAGTTCAAGAGCATCAACAGTGATGGCAACAGCGGCCCCCTGGTCGCGTACGGCAAAGCTCTTTTCAGCACCGCCCTGATTGTGACGGCCGAATCGTTGAGCTGGGCCAGGACCTTCTTGAACGCCAAGAAGGAAGAGGCCAAGGCAGCTGCTAACAACTAGATTTCTCTCCTGGGCTAAGTGGTTCGCTCGAGACTCTCGTCTTTCTCCCCTTCACACACCCCTCAAATACCCTTCGAAAGAGACCAACTCGAGAGGGCGGGAGTCTCTGGAGACAGCTGCGGCGATGTTGCCAGACCGCACATGGCTGGCCATTGCTCATTTGAAACGGCTTCGCGGTTGATGGCTGGTCCGAGGTCGGACGACTTTCTTTCGTGCGTTGAGACTGGTTCGTAGCAGTTCACTGTCAGAACGCACTGCCGGTGCCCCTCTCTCCCCCATTATCTCAGCCAAGAAACTTTCGGACATTCACACTCGGTTTCTCTCATTTGTTTTCTTGTAATTTTGTGCAGCTCAGACGGTTGGACCTCAGAGACGGGCGCCCCCAAAACGCGATGCATTATCGGCCAAGACGGGAAAGATTGTTTTGTTATACCTTGCTATTCTCTTTCCTTGTTCTATTTTGTACTGACTTGACCCTTTCTCCTTTTCTCTCGACGGACTGTCAGCGGCGTCTTTTCTCTGTTTCCGGAATCTTCTCATGTTGCTTGAACAACAGCCCCCATCTACCCTCCACATTTTTTTTCTCTTGTTATGATGGTGTTGGGGGTCTCGGGGATGTTTTGCAACGAAGGCACTCTTGTTTGGCAGCGCAGCCTTCTTTAGAAGACGAGGGAATCAGGGGCTTTGGGGCTTGGGGACACCAGCGGCCACGGCTGAGGCATGAGTAGTGCTATAGTTCGTACGATAAACCAGCTGACGGTTCTAATAGCACGTTGTTCTATTTCAATCCCGATGACGTTAGATCTCGATGGCCAGTCCGAGGCCTTCCTCGGGTGACCGTGAGTGCTCGAGCGACAGGAACAAAGCACGGCGACTTGGACGAGCATGGAATCCACGTGCTAGCGCAGGGCGGCCAGGACCGACACGGGCATTCCGCGCACTGCTTCGTGTTTGGTGCATACAGCACGAGGTGTCTTGTTGCCATTGTAGGCTGGATAGCGAGGTTTTATTAGAACGCTGGGCAGTGATGCACTTCCATTCCAGGCGCATGATGCCCGGTTCGAATGTTCCTGGCGCCGCGGGCAGCTTCCAATCGCCGAGGTCCCAAAATGGGCTGACAGAGAGCTGACAAAGTAGGGTCCCCAGAGAACCACGCTAGACCTCGTTTGGCCCCGCGGGGCGTGATGTGTAACAGTTGGTAATATCGGTGGGGGGAGGGGAGCTGTCGGCCAAGAATAAGGGGTTTGAAAGCCCACGACACTGACGGCGGCGGCAGCCTTTTTTTAGCGGGCGTCGCGAAGATGGGAAGCTTCTCTTTGTTTCTCGGGCAGGCCCCTCTCTGCCTGCTTATGCACCAATTGGTTATTCGCGCGGGTTTTCGGATGCCACCCATTGCAAATCAAGGATCTTGACAGCCACTATTTCGGTATCTTGGGCGCGATTGACCACTGAGGCTCTGGGACCGACCGACCACCACTTCCCCCGTTCTATATAAGGAGCCCCGCTCCTCGATCGCCCCCCATGAAGGCCCTTTCGATTCTCATACCCATACTGGTTGGATTCTGCTCCATACTGCTCTTTCGAGACCGCGTCGACGACATTGTCGCAAGCTTGAAGACGACCTACGACCGCTACTCGCGAGAGCTCTTTGCCGCAAAGCAGGACATCGTGACGACGACGACGACGACGACGACGACCGCAGCGAGCGCAAGAGCAACAGGCGCCGCCCCCGAACTGCAGCATCCAGAGACTCACCTCTACGCGACCGACATGTCCGTCCCCCGCGCGATCCGCAAGGTCTTCCTTGCCGTGGAGCAGGCCGAGGGTGCGGGCGCGCGCGTGCGGCGCTCGGTCGGGACGCCGGCGCTGCGCAACTTTAGCCCTTTCCTGATGCTCGATCACTTTTCCATCAAGCCCGGTGCCGGGTTCCCCGACCAGTAAGTCTGCCGCCCGAGTCCGCATTGGGGGGACAGTAGATACCCTTTCGCGTCCAGCAGCGCCGTGGCTAACACTATTCTTCTTTCTTTCTTTCTTCTGCCAGCCCCCACCGCGGCCAAGAGACCATCACGTACCTGCTCACGGGCGGCGTCGACCACGAGGACTTTGCGGGCAACAAGGGCACCATCGAGGCGGGCGACCTGCAGTTCATGACGGCGGGCAAGGGCATCGTGCACGCCGAGATGCCGCGCCAGAACCCCGACGGCAGCGCAAACGTCGGCCTGCAGCTCTGGGTCGACCTGCCCAAGCACCTCAAGTCGTGCGAGCCCCGGTACCGCGACCTGCGCGCCAAGGAGATACCCGCGGCCGAGGCCGACGACGGCAAGGTCAAGATCAAGGTCATCTCGGGCCAGAGCCACGGCGTCGACTCGGTCAAGGACCTGGCCTACACGCCTGTGTGGATCCTCGACGTCGAGATCAAGCCCGGCGGCAAGGTGGCACAGCCGCTGCCCGAGGGGTGGAACGCCTTTGCCTACGTGCTCGAGGGCGCCGACGTCAAGTTCCGCAACGGCAGTAGCGCCGAGGGTGAGGGGGAGGTCAGGGCCGCGCCGCAGTATCACAACGTCGTCTTCGAGCCCCAGGGCGAGGCGATCCTGGCCTCGGTCGACGGGGACGCCGCGGCGCCCGGCCGGTTCGTGCTCGTGGCCGGCACGCCACTGGACCAAAAGGTGGTGCAGTACGGCCCCTTTGTCGTCAACTCGATGGAGGAGGTCCAGAAGGCCATGTTTGACTTTCACACCCACTCCAACGGGTTCGAGCGGGCCAAGGACTGGCAGAGCGAGATTGGGAAGTCGATGAGGGATTAGGGGGTGTTTCTCCGTTTTTGGCTGTCTTCTTGGATGATTTCAATGCATTTTTGCTTGCATGGCGCCTTTTTTCTATACAGGTTCTCCTTCACCTACCAGTCCATTTTCTTTGATCTTCTCTGTACATAGTCATCGAGACTGATACCCATGAACATGTTTTGCCTCACCCTGGGAACTCGATTGCAAGGGTGCACCACCATGTTGTTCCCACAAGATATGTTTTCGTAGAGGGTTTGCTTGTCGGTAATGTGGGCTCTGGCACCCGGAGAATGTCTTTCCGCCTGGCTGTCGGCGATTTCTTAACCGAGCAGGCGCAGCTGACCTAACACCGGGCTCGAGAGAAGCACGATAGCGGGTGCAGCTCCCTAGCGCAGTCCATATTGAACGACCGAGAGGGGGCGCAGCAGTCTCGTTTGTCTACCTTCGCTACAGGGGCGCGTACGGCGACCTGTCCCGGGAAGAGCCGGGGGCATATCGCAGTCAGCGGAACAAAGGTTCAACCTGCTGGTGTAATCTATGAATGCCTCGGCTGTGGGCTGATACCACCACCACTAGGCAACAAAAACCCTAACTTTTTTTCCTGCCATCGACGGAAGTTAGTGGCAGCGCAAACGGTGGTTGCCATGAAAGGGACCTGTTCACAATATCGACGGACGTCATGGTGCCTTAGATCTTCGCCAAGGCCTGGGGGGAAGATCTGGGCTAGCTTCCGGGCAAGTGGGTGTATGGGAGCATTCTTCTAGAAGATTTCTCTTTGCAGTTTGGGTCGGGGGTTCTGTTCCTTTTTCGAGGCGCAGCAGTCGATGATGGACGATACATGCGTATGCTCATTGGGTGGGTCGATCGGAACGGCGAGGCTTTGCGGGATCACGAGGCTGGTCATGGTGGGGAGGGAAAGGATGAGATTGGGCAGAGGTGTTGGTGATGCGGTCGTATTTGCGTTTCCGCGCTGGTTGCCCATGTACAGTATGCACCTTTGGGTGTGTGTGGGGAGATGGCCTCTGGACAATCCGCTGCCGAGGATGACCATCGTCATAATCTGACTGACGATACGGATACCGATCGGCACGAGGTCAACTCTATGGGGATAGTGGCCAGGTGAGGGTGGCTGTGTTTGGGACTATTGGGTGCGTGCAGCAAAGCCAGCTCTGTTTTGTTCGAACCTCACGGATGTGTTGGATCTTGCTCCAGCTGGGGAAGCATGGAAGGCTAGACATGGGCCCATGATAGTGATTTGTTTCGTTTGGTTTCGCGGGAGTTATCATTAAGCTCCCGTCTGGGCTGGTTCGCGGTTGGGACGGGATACAAAAGTCGTCCGTCATCGGAAAGCGCGGGGTTTGAAACAAGAGGCGTGCGAGGGGAAATGTCCCGATGAGGAGATGCATCGAATGGTTTTGGGTGTCGTCTCGTCGTGGTGCGGAACCGACAATAGGCCGTAACATCAGATGTGTAAAAAGATGATGACCCGACGCCTGGGCATCGAGGGAAGGAAGGCCCTTGCATTGCATTGGCGAGGTTACACTGGAATGGCATGTCAGTTTCAATTTCGCGGCACTCGGCGCGCATAATAACGGCGGGTGTCAGTCAGCAAGTGACCCCGGAGAGGTGGGCGGCCGAGAGAGCCAAGGGCACAGGCAGCAACCCTGATGACCTTACCTGGTTGGCTTACCTAGTTGGCTCACTTCTGGTCCCTGTGCTGGGCCGTGCAAGAACCAGACCCTCAGCCTCATTCGAAGGACTCCCGTAGGAGCGGTGAGACCAAAGCCGCAGGCTGATAGGATGGGAAATGCAGCAAGCAATTTTGGGCCTCGGTGGCTGTCCTGGGATCTGCCCTGTGGTTCGCCTTCTCCGTCGCCACGTTCCCTTTGGAAGGGAAGTTCCCCACACTCCACACCGTAGCTCCCTTTGTCCCTTTGGCGCCCCCCGCCCGATTGGGCGGTTTTAGCTCCTAGGCCCCCGCACGCGGCCCAAGCTCCTGCCTGCTTGCGACGGCAGGGTGTGGGTGGGATGGAGACGAGGTTGCGGCCACAAAGGATGGCAATTGGGGGACTTGAAGGCGAACGAAAGGGCTGCGCTGCCACTGCCTCGCAGCATTCCGACGCACTGATTGGGCGCCAAAATGTGGTTGTCGTTGCCCAGTCCCCAGCGTCACCACGCCGAGAGAGCGTGACCCGACGCCCGAGCAAAAGACCACATAATAAAAGCTTGAGGATGGATCGGGGATTGGGAATTGGGACAAGGGCCATTCATAAATACCGAGACGTGCAACGTCAACCCATCCCAATTGTTTCTTTCCCCTCACGTTGCGATTTCTTGGCCGAGCTTGCTTTGGTTCCCAAACGATAAAAAGTAAAATACCTGCCCAATTCTTTTCGGGTTGCGACAAGCTCTTCCACCCACCATTAGTCGCAAGCGCGAGCCACCATCTGCCACCGTCTGCCACTGTCTGCAGCAGCTCCACCTCCCTGACAGCCGTCGCGATCCAGCATGTCTGCGCCGGCCAACACCAACATGTCGGGGGCCACCAACGGCGCGGGCGGCGCTGGCACCTCGAGGGCCGCCAAGGCGCCCGAGTCTGGCGATGGGCCAACCGTCGGCTTCCGGCCCCAGGTCAACATGACGGTCCAGCCGCCGCGCCAGGAGGACCTGCAGAAGTCGTACGCGAGTATTGTCGGCGACGACTCGAACCCCAAGGGCTTCTACGGCATCATGAGTATGTCGGGATGATAGGCGGCCGCACTACCTGTTGGGTCGACAGGAACTGAGGAAAGCTGACCATGGACGCTGCTCTTCCCAACAACAGTCAATGCCTTCGGTGCCATCATCGGAACCATGGGCTCCGTCCCCTGCTGCATCTGCTGCCCCAACCCATACAAGAATGTGAATCAGGGCAACGTCGGTCTGGTCACCAAATTCGGCCGCTTCTACAAGGCCGTTGACCCTGGCCTGGTCAAGATCAACCCCCTGAGCGAGCGCCTTGTCCAGGTTGATGTCAAGATTCAGATCGTCGGTGAGTGAGCCCCAAGGAGCGCCCTGCGTGTTGCGATGGCACTACTGATGCATCATATCTTGCCTCCCGCAGAGGTCCCGAAGCAGGTCTGCATGACCAAGGACAACGTGACGCTGAACCTCACGTCGGTCATCTACTACCACATCGTGTCCCCGCACAAGGCCGCCTTCGGCATCGCCAACGTGCGCCAGGCGCTCGTGGAGCGGACGCAGACGACGCTCCGCCACGTCGTGGGCGCGCGCGTGCTCCAAGACGTCATCGAGCGGCGCGAGGAGGTCGCGCAGTCCATCGGCGAGATCATCGAGGACGTCGCCGCGGGCTGGGGCGTGCAGGTCGAGAGCATGCTCATCAAGGATATCATCTTCAGCCAGGAGCTCCAGGAGTCGCTGTCGATGGCGGCTCAGAGCAAGCGCATCGGAGAGTCCAAGATCATCGCGGCCAAGGCCGAGGTCGAGTCGGCCAAGTTGATGCGCCAAGCCGCCGACATCCTCTCGAGCGCGCCCGCCATGCAGATCCGTTACCTGGAGGCGATGCAGGCCATGGCCAAGTCGGCTAACAGCAAGGTCATCTTCCTGCCAGGCGTCAACCAGACCATGCCGACGACGCAGCAGTTCGCCGCCGCCAACAGCTCGAGGGCCGCCGGGGGTGACGATGACGACAACAACCCCTTCCGCGAGTTCGCCGCTAGTGACAATAGCGGGTATCAGCAGGCCCTGAATGCCCGCGTGATTGAGAACATTTGAGTCATGAGGGGAACCCCATGAATTCTATCTTGTTTTTGTACATTCTGGGCTATGCTATGCCCTGTTCCCTTTGGAACGCCGCTAGCCTTTTGCTCCCGTCTTCGTCACCCAAAGACGGATGGACAGATGGGCTTGGCACGTCCAGTTCCTTGGATCTTTTTGGATTTTCCTATGTATTTTTTATGATATGGCACTCGCTATGATTGGACGCAATGGACCGTGTCAGTAAGGCGGAGGGGGTGGAAGGAAACGAGATACCTGGGATCGGCGGTTGGGAGGATATAATCAGGAAGGATACCCCTCTTTCGGTCGTTTTTGCAAGTCATTTATTTACAGTCGATCGCTGTGTCGGTAGCTTGCGCACAAATTGAGAAACGCCAGTGTCTTTGGATCTGGAGCGTTGGATTTGGATACCAGATTCGTTGGTGTTGTGTCTGATGCTTACAAATTCTCAGCCTGTAAGTCGGCGGCGTGGGAAAGCTGAACCCCTGTAACGGCGCTGCAGTTTCGCGGCATGACGCTGACGTGCCGCTTCCCCACAGTGGGCCGGACCGCTGCCTGCCCCAATGCCGAAATGGCCTGGGGCGTCATAATCCCAGCCAGCGCGCCCTCAATTAAGTTCCCAACGTCGCGACTTTCATCTATCTACCTCTAGCCCGGCGCAACAGCAATAAAGCTCCCGAGAACCGTTCGACTTGTTAGACGGAGATATCACCTGACAGGGATCTCCTTTACCACCGACCAAACTACCTCATAAACCTCGAGCGCGCCGCGCGCGCGGAAAGCTTGGTCGAAAAATGCCACTGTAGGAGCCCAACCAGCCTCTTCTACACGCGAAGACAGACCCGAGACTAACCACAAAAAAAAACCTACTCAACGACAACAAAGCCACCTCCTAGGCAAGAAGTCATGGAACGTCTACAGCCCCGCCAACATCGCGCGCGTGCGCGCCGACGAGGAGGCCGCGCGCGCCGCGGACCAGGCGGCCGAGGACCGGCGGCGGGACCGCGAGGGCGCGCGGCGCATGGCGGTCCTGCGCGGCGAGGCGGCGGACGGTGATGTGGGGGAGGAAGAGGAAGAGGAGGAGGAGGAGGGGAAGAAGGAGAAGGGTGGTCGCAGGCCGCGCAGGCGGCACGGGGAGGACGAGACGGACTTTGAGATGCGCGTGGCGCGCGAGCGGCAGGCCGAGGCGGCGCTGCTGCAGGCGAGGGGGCGGGAGGGCAGGCGGGCGGGCGGGGAGGAGGAGGCGGCGGTGGCGGCGCGGCCGATCGTGGACGGCAGGGGCCACATCGACCTCTTTGGACAGGGCGGCGGCGGCGGCGGCGGCGGTGGCGGCAGGAGTAACCGGGCGGCCGCGGAGAAACACGCCAACGACAGCGGCGGCAGCGGGGGGATGCGCCTCGCAGACGCGGCGGGGAGGGGTTCCGCAGTGGCGGGGAAGCCGTGGTACGTTGACGGCGGGAAGAAGGAGGAGACCAACGTCGGCGGCGGCGGCGACGACGCGGGGCCCGAGGGGGTGCCGACGCACAACGTCTTTGGGCGCGAGGACCCGGGCCGCAAGGCGAGGGCGGCCGCGCGCTTCGTCTCGGACGACCCGCTCGCTGCCATGAGGAAGGGGGCGAGGCAGGCGCGCGAGGTCAACAGGAGCAGGCGGCGCGAGGCCGAGGAGCGCGAGGAGGCGCTGCGGGGGCTGAGGCGGGACGAGAGGCGGCGGGAGAGGGCCGAGGAGAGGAGGAGGGCCGCCCGGGGGCGGCGGTGGCGGGACGACGGGGAACGAGATCGGGGGCACGATGGTGAGGGGGGCTCGGAGCGCGGTAGCAGGCACGGTCAGGGACATGATGGGCCTGGCCGCCAAAAGCGGCAGGGAGGCCGGAGCAGGAGTCGGAGCGGCGAACGCAGGAGGGACCGAAGCAGAGACGGGCGCCGACGGAGCCGTTCGCCTCGCGACGAGCGCGACAGGGGTCGGAGTGGTCACGATAGGCGTCATCGCATTAGGGGAGAGGATGACGGGTAAATTAGGGGTAACGATTGGCAAGGTGATCCCGCCACCTTGGCTTGGTCTATTTCCATCTTACAAGCTTACAATACCAGCAACGAAGCCTACTCCAACAAACTTTGATCTTGCCCATGTTTCCTCCCCGCCCAAAACGCCATGCTCAGCAAAACAAGCAAAAGAGATGACAAGAACAGTCAGAGACGCGCGTCATTTGTTCTCCCGTTGGTCACTTGGTCTTCCACGGCAGCGAGATCTCGACGGGCTGCATGTCCTTCTCGACCATGGCCGCCAGCTCCTCGACCCCCATATCCTTGAGCGCCGCCAGCACGAGGGCCGCCGTCTCGTCGCTCAGGCCCTCGGGGCGGTCGCAGTAGATGTCGAGCCCCTCGGCCGTGAAGAGCGTGGGCGCGAACCACGTCACGGCCCACCTCTCAGCGCCCCCTCCATTGTCGTCGTGGCCCGACGACGCGAGCGGCCGCTCGCCCCAGCCCAGCACCTCCCAGTGGCTCGTGACGAAGAAGAGCAGGCCCTTGCCGCGCCAGTCCCAAGACGTGTTGGCGGTGCCGCCGGCCGAGGCCGTGTCGACGCCGGCGACGGACTTGACGCCGCCCTCGCCGTCCCGGCTCTCGTACTCGACCAGATCGTCCATGCGGGCCGCGGACGACGACGAGGGCGGCAGCGGCTTGTAGGTTATGCGGACGTTGCGGGCGGTGCGCCACATGGACAGCGTTGAGTGCGTCACGGACCAGGTGCGGTGGAGGAGCTCGGCCGAGGGGCCGCCGTCCGGGGCGGGCGTCGGGGAGGAGGAGGAGGAGGAGGAGGCGTACTTGGACGGGGGCTGGAGGGTGATGGCTGGCGACGACATTTTGGCTGTGGGCAGGAGGACAGCTGAAACAGGTTCCGAGGCTCGAGACTTGGTTTGAGCAGAGCAGGGGAAAATTAATGAATTAATTGGGTTGCGAAGTGAATAGCGAGGCGTCGGTGTTTTGCAGAGTGAGTCTTGCGCTTGGGGTTTAGAGAGGAGACAGGAGTCGAGTAGGGGGGTCCAATTGACCGAAGCGATCTGCGCCTGGACCCTGCGTATCGTGTCGCAGCTTCCCAGGCATCTCCAACACCCCTGTTGCCAAGCAGAAGCTTCGAGCTGGAGCTACCTCCAAATCGCGTTGCCCAAATACAAAATTGGCAGGGGATACTGGCATTCCAGCAGCAAAACAAACTGAATTGGCCACAGTTGGGGGAACATGCGCGCTTTCAGTGAAGCTCTAGCTAATCCAACGCGTGTATGAATAGATGACAAGCTACCAGTGGGCTTACACAAATCCTACCGTCCATTTGATACACGCCCAATGCATCCGCTAAAGTACCGCGCGGCATGCCCCACCACAGATGTTCATTGTCCGTTGGTTCCGACTCGAGATGATACACCTGCTACCGTTTGTCAAGACC
Source organism: Gaeumannomyces tritici R3-111a-1 (assembly GCF_000145635.1). Lineage (NCBI taxonomy): Eukaryota > Fungi > Ascomycota > Sordariomycetes > Magnaporthales > Magnaporthaceae > Gaeumannomyces > Gaeumannomyces tritici. The sequence goes on from NW_008804550.1 coordinate 1,306,591, forward strand.
GCTCAAGGACTTAAACCAACGTTCCCACATGGCCGTGCTGCTGCTTCTGTGTTATCTATTCAGCCCCCATCGGCCGATTTCGGACATGGACACCCCTCCAACCTATGAACATGAGCAACGCCTCCGGGCCATCCTCTTGGAGAAGACATGGGTGGGGTTCGACCTTGACGACACCCTGCACGAATTCCGCCGCGCCTCCTCTGCCGCCACCGCAACCGTCTTTTCAAAAATAACTGAGCGGCATGGAGTCCCCGCGCCTGCCTTGAAAGAGGAGTACTCCAAGATCCTCCGAAAAGGAACAGCGAACGCCTTCTCCGACGGAAAGACGTCCTTCGACTACCGGAAGGAGCGGTTCTCGCTGCTGGAGCACTTCTCGCTCCCCCACGACACGGAGTTTATGGACGGTCTCCTGACCTCCTACGAAGCCACCCTGGTGGCGTCTCTCGAGTTAAAATGCGGTGCGCTAAGCCTCCTATCGACTATCAAAAATCTTGGCAAAAAGATTGTCGTTATCACCGAAGGCCCACAGGATGCTCAGGAGCGGACGGTCGAAGCTCTCGGGATCGCCGGCTACGTCGACTTCCTCGCCACGACAAACCGCTTCGGGGTATCCAAGGTGGACGGCTTGTTCGGGAAGGTCCTGCAGCACCTGGGCGTGGGCTCTGGCGATATTGCATATATTGGCGACAGCGACGAAAGGGATATGAAGCCCGCCATGGTTGATGGTATCTTCTCGGTTCATCTTGCGGAAGCGAAGAACGTGTCTTTGATCTCGTCTCCGCCGCGAATCAACACGCTGAAAACACTGCAAATGATGCTCTCTGGATGATCGGGGCGGACTGTCGTCGATGGAGGGGGCCTTGGGGATGAGGGCCTAAGAGGCTCCCCTATTTTCTTGGTCTGCGACGAAGCAGGACGTCCCCCCACCCGCGGAGTGCGTTCCACGCCATAACGCAATGATATCATCCCTATAACTGTGATTTAAACAAGCGAACACGAATGGTACCAAAAGCGCCAAAAGCTGCACAGCCACCATGAGAAAGAATGTAGCGACGAGGGCGTTTATTGAGCAACTCAACCAAGGGGACGCCGCCGTCCGGGGCCGACGTCGAAGAGGAGAAGGCATACCTGGACGTGGCCGGAGGGTGATGGCTGTTTCCGGGGGACCGTGACATATAAAATTAAAGCGCTGTACCGGGTAGGCAAAGTAGTACTTTACTGGCCGCCACAGTGCTCACTCATTTTTAATTTCGAACCATCTCGAGGCAAAGTCCGATATCAGCTTGGAAATCCCCCACACAGCGCCATACACACCTCCGGCGGCGGCGGCGGCGGTTCTTGAACACACGGGCCGCCCCAGGCTTCCAGCCATCGTCGCAAAAGTGTAACCACAGAGGGCGTCCCACCCAATAATCTGTAAATATCGGATTAGAAGGGTGACAAGCATGCGCGCCTTGCCTATCTTTTTATATTCTTTCCCGCTTGGTGTTATTTCTGTGGTTGTTTTGTCAAAGCATGTGGATCCGGATACGTTAGGTCTTTCCTTTTTTCCACGGGAAATTTGCATAAATATTTCAAGCGCTGAGCGTTGCGTCGAGATCTTGGTCTACCAGGAAGCGCGTTTACCTGGGTGATGATAGGAAAGTAAAGTAATCTTGCATGACTTACTGATTCTTATCGCTGTCTCGAGCTGGATCGGCACGGCGGCGACGAGTGCCGCCTTGAGGAGTTCGGGCGGAGCTGTTTTGCATGTAAGTAGTCAGTCTCTTGTATGTAAGCCCGGCTTGGATCATGGCCGTTGGAAGCAGAACCGTCATCCTAGTCTAGAGCTCCAATCCAAAACCGTATAGAAAGAGAGGAAGAAAACGAGAATAAAGAAGAAAAAGACCAACTCTCACCCAGTGCCTCATTGCACACCTGCGCCGTGAGTAGCACCGACAGGCCAAAGACACTGCTGACCACGATGAGCAGATGTGCGGGCCCGACACCAAGGTAGTTGACCAGCGTGAGGAGCCCGACAAACGCCGGAACACCCGCCCTTGTCGCGCCCGCCGCGGCCCCGATCCCCAGCACCCGGCCGGGCGGGGGCGGCGCGCTGGAGTCGTTGACATGCGCCCCTGTCGCTACCGCTGCTGGACCCGCGGCGGCGTTGAAGGCCACGTTGACGGCGGAGAGAATCAGGAATAGGAGGACTGGGCCGAGTGAGCGTGTTGGTCTGCTTTTGTTTTGTTTTGTTTTTATGTGGCACATGGAAGTCTGATTGATTGCTCACCATTTGATAGCCTTTTCTTGTCTGCCTGTATCATCGCTGCTTCAATGCTGGACAGTATAATCTGACGCTAGTTCGTTTTATTCCCCAATTCTGTGGTTGTCTTGGTGTCCTATCTCTTGCTGGATTTCGGCAACAGTCTCAAGACACCGCTTTCGTAGTTATCGGCGACTGGGTTCACTATGACCGTGATGCGGAGACGACCAATGAATGTCGCTTTCTGGACAGGTCGCCTTCCTCTCCAGGCAGCCGGTCGCCTTATTGGCCCCGCACCGTCCATAATCCAGCTTCTTCAAGTCGATTCGCTCTGCCTTTCCGCCGAGATGACCCTCGAGGTTGGCATGCTAACACAGGATGACGTTTCATTTGTAATTTGAATGGACTGGGGTTCAGCGACAAAAAAAACCGAGGCCGAGAGTTTCGAGCCGTCTTGGGCGGATTTTGAAGGTGAATATGAAGCCCTTCCAGCGCCTGTCAGCCACACGACGCACCCCTTGTCTGCAGAGCAACACCACAACTCAATTCTGACATGCGCCTTGACCACTTTCCCATTCAGGCGGCTTTGATCTTCGCGCCAGCCATCCACATCATCTCTGTCCCTCCTCCATTCCGAGGAGTCCGAGGAGAGTCCAGGCTGCACACAACTTTATTTTAGCCTCGCACCACCTACAAAGTTTGGTACGCCGCCTGGATTAAAGACGCAGCCAGCCCCAGACCACGACGACAACAACAAAAAAAAAAAAATGTCGGTCCACGACGACGGCTCAGACGGCTCAGACGGCTCCGACGACGCCGCCCTCATGGCCGAGACCATGGGCTTCGCCGGCTTCGGCGCCCAGACGCGCCCGTCCAAGAAGCGCCGCATGAACGACGCCTTCGTCGAGCGGCCGCAGGGCTCCGCCGCCAACGGCACGCCGCTGGGCGCCCGGCGACCAGCCCAGCCGCAGCCGCAGCCGCAGCCGCAGAGCGCGGAGCTGCCCCTCCACCAGGCCGCCGCCGCTGTCGCCGCTGCTATTGCTATTGCTGCTCCTTCCACCAACGACGACGAGATCGACCTCGACGATGACGATGACGACGACGACAACGACGAGGGCGGCGGCGGCGGCGCACCCGCCGCAGTGGCCACCCCTCCTGCTGGCCTCCCGCCGCGCCCGCCCGCTGGCGGCGGTGGCGACGGACCCACTTCGGGGCCCCACAGCCAGCAACAACAACAACACCACCAGCACCACGGCAGGGGCGGCGGCGGCAGCGGCCGACACGGCGACCCGTCCGCCTCGGGCCGGCAGTGGTGGCTCGACTACTACGACCAGAGGTTCAACGAGAACCCGTGGGCGCGCCTCGAGAAGTCGCTCGGCCTGGAGCCGAGAGGCTCTTGGCCCCCGCCCCGCGGTCACGTTTATTGATTTGTCTCCGTTTCCACCCCCAAAAAAAAACACCAACTCGAAAAAGTCAAAGGGGAATCAGAAGGGTTCTTTTTTTTTCTTCCTTCAGCACCAACTAAAGCACAACGTACCCCTGGAAACCAAAAAAAAAAAGGAAGAGAAGTATAATGAGGGGGTGTACGTACTCACCGCCAAGCATTTTACCCTCGAGGCGCGTCGGGCGACCAGTGGACGTCAAAGACGTGAAATGATGCCACGGCGCAGCAGCAGCAGCAGCAGCATGCTTCCAAGAACGGCACTGGCCCCAAGGGAACAAAACAGCCGATTCCTCCTCAACAAAATTAACACGTCATATTCCTCGCCCCGTTGCAGACCCCCCGCGCAGGCCCTACCCCTCCCGTTGGGCTACGTCGGGCTTCAACGCCTCGCCAGGGGTATGGACATATGGTCACGTGACATATCAGGGGGTGGGATAAAAAAACAGCCCCTCCAACACCATCGGAAGTCAAGCAACCACCGACTTCTGTCCACATCACATGATCATCCGCCCTCCTCCCACGTCAGCGAGGGCACACGGGCGAGAGAGGGGCTAGGGGGATGAGGGGGGCGTCTGCCAAGGGGGACGGCGGCACAGGCCCGAGGATCAAAGAGGGAAGGGAGAAAAAAAAACCAAGTTATCGCTACCGTATCGAGACCGGAAATAGGAAAAAACACCAGCCGAGAGGTTCGACCTGAACGCCCAATGAGAGCCCAGAGAGCGAGCTGAGGCTGGAGGTGCCCCCTTCCCACCGCTCTTCCGCCCTTCCCCTCCATCTCGTCACCCCTCCCCTGGTCTATCTACCGGCACTCTGCCGTCATGTCTCGTCCCAAAACAGCAATACCCATAGCCCAAAGCAGACAAGCGCTCTCCGTTTTTCCATTCCCAGTGTCCAGATCTCGGCCAGAGTTCCGTCTCCGCCGTCAGCCATGTCGCCATGCGCCGACCGGGTGCAAGGGAACTCCCGCGGCGGGCCCTTGGTCCACACACACGTCCGCCCACCCTTTCCAGCCTGGCTTCCCAGCCCAGATGTTCCTTGCAGCGTCTGTTGTCCAGCGCAGCACACACCCCTAGGGGTGTCATCCCCCCACAGCCCGCAGCGCTGGGAAATCGGCAGGCTTTGTACCTGTACATGCCATGGCTTTTTTTTCCCCTCCCCTGCCCGGCAAACACTCCCAAAATAGAAAGATGGGCGTTTTCCCCCAGCTCGTTCAGATTTCGTCCAATCATAGCCCGTAATGCTCGCAAGAATAACCGCCCCGCGTGGGAGTAAGAAAAAAAACATAAGAAAAAATGGGTGGTGGGGAGAAATAAGGAGCAGAGAGAGGGGAGTCAGAATCCGAAAAGACACGCCCTCACCACCCCAACAGCCGCCACACCACCATCGGGGCCTCTTGAGCCAAAGCAGCACGGAAAATGGCGTTTAACGTGCAGGAGCACGCGTGTGCCGGGCCTTTGTCTGCCGCGCTGCAAAATGCAACGGCAGTTCCCGGTGCGGTTTTTTTATCCCCGTAGCGATCCTGTTGTCAACCCCTGTCGCTCGCTCTGCTCGCCTCCCCCACACACCACTCGGCGGGTTTTCCCATCCCGACACCTGCATAACCGTGCCTGGGGAAAACACCATAAATCGAGGAATGGAGGGGGCGTGCGATGCGGCCGGCGGCTGAAGGGGCAGCGTGTAACATCAAAATCCAAGACAATGCGTGGGAATAGAATGACTGGAAAAATTAAATGGTGGCAGGAAACACCGAACGACGACTCCAAAAAAAAAAAAAAAAGACCCAGAAGGAAAAAAAGACAGATCTGATTCCGGGAACTTTCCCGAGGCATCGTCTTCTTCATGAGAAGCGATAAGGATTAAAAATGGCAGAGCGACTCGCACGCTAAACGTTGCAAACCGTCAGGGGTAGGCAGGGTGGTCTAGAAATGTGGTTGGGGGCCTGGCGTTTGAGTTTGAGGCTCAACCTTGCGGGAACGACGTCCGCGGCATCTGGAACTTTAGTAGTCCGGAGACGGGTATCGCTCACGGGCCTTCTTGTACTCCTTGGTGTGCTTCTTGGAGGCTTTTGCTTGAATGGACCTGTTTTTTTTTGTGCCAAATGCGAGCTGTGTTAGCAACATGTTTAATAGGAATTGGCTTGGGCTCCAAAAACGAATTGGGTGAATGTTTGCGGGCAATGCGTGCTCGTTCTCGAGGGTCCAGAAAGGGTCGATGCGCGCGCTTCGTCCACTCTCCAAATTCAAAGCGAAAAGGAAAAGAACAGACAGATCCGGGGGAATCTGAGAAAAATAAAATAGACCAGGGACTGTGGGAACCACTTACGAAAGCGTCTTTTGTGTCCATTCGAGGTCCTCGCGCACTTCGTAAGCGGCGGCCATCCCCTCCGTGTACCTGGCGCGGGACTTTGCGAGGCGGGCTTGAGCCTTCTTTTGAAGGTCGAGCAATTCACGGTGCTTGGCGTTCAGACCTCCGGAGCTATGATTCCACGGTGAATTTCGGCTTCTCGTCAGCGCACCTCTCAAAAAGACGCAACTAGCCGGCCGTGTGCGGCTGCCGAGCATGGCAAGTCGGCACGCTGCGTTGGCGAAACCGGGAATCGGGAGAGGTGTGATTGCAAGGGGTCGGCAGGCGGAAACTCACACTTTGGCCTGTGTCACAGTGCAGTTGTCCATAACAACCGGGTTTCGGACCTCGTCGAAACGCTCCTGAACGTACTCGTTGAAGTCGACCCCGCTGGCCGACGCAGCGCTCTCGTAGTCGCCATGGCTGCTGGCCGCGTAGCTGGCATAGCCGCTCGCGTCGCCGTAACCCGCCGCAGGCGAGTACATGGCCGAGGACGAGTATCCCGATCCGCTGCTGTACGAGGCCAGCCCCGCGGATGCGGCGCTGCTGCTACCCGCTGCCTCCGACTCGGGCGGCGAGACAGAATAGGCACCATGGCCCCTGTCGCCACCAGCGTAGTAGCCGCCGTAGTGATCCATGTGGCCATCCTTGCCCATTGGCACTGCCATGGGGAGGGCGCCGCTGGCCGGGTAGTACTCGCTGCCGTAGGCTGACGACATTGTGGTGGGATGTGAGTGTGGAATAGCAGCTCCGAGCTCTGGTGGTGCTGTGGGCAAAGTTGCTATATGCTTGAGCAGACAGCGAGGTGGAAAGATGGTGACTCCAAATCGATAGTGTTTGCTCCCCGCAAAGGTTCAGGGAGGACAAGATGTGGCTTTTAAGGTGTAGCCGGGAGGGAAAAGCGATGACGGAACGGTGAGTATGATATTGTTTGAGGATGTGTGCGTGTGGGAGTGTGTCTGTGGTATGTGTGCTCGGGGTATGGGTGAAGTGTAGTGCGATGTTGGTGGAGGTCTGTGAGGAGGAGGCGCTTTGTGAACAAGGTGTCAAGCAAGCGGCTTCGTCTGAGCAAGTTCGACTGGGGAGAAGCTTGAGGAAGAAGTTCAGATGGAAGAGGAAGATGAATCAAAAAGACCAGAACCGAACAAAGGGGCCCTATTTATACCTTTTTTGCGAGGGCCCCCCTGTCGAAAAAGGTCTATGGTTTCCATAGGAGTGCCTCCATGGGGGATAAGGAGTGACGGATCTATTCGTCAATATCTAGGACCGACCACTTCCGGTGCGGTCTTGACCCCGCTCGAGACGAGCATGGTGGGAGGCGGATATGACGACGGCGATGGTGGATGTGGTGATAGCCATGTCGGTCTAGTCCCATGGGGGTACACATCTGGACCCTCCGTAACCTACCCTACCCCCCTGTCTGGGATTCATGCCGTGGGGTGATCCTTGAATACACCCACTCGTGGAAGAAGGGTCGAGCTCGGATTGGTGCTGGGGCGGCAGGCTCGTCTGATCAGGAGGCATATAAGATAGAGACGACAAGAAAAAAAAAAATTGAAAAGCGGTGCATATGCCGAGGGGCAAATCCCACGGATTTGCATTGGTGGAGATATGGGCAGGGTAGGGGCGTGTGTGGTGCAAAGGCCTATGGAGTAATGTGGCCAGAGTGAGATATGTTGGGCCGGGATAGACGGCGGCCGAGGGTGCCATGGATCATGACGAAGGGGTGTGAGGGTAGAGCAAAGTAGAGGCGGGGATTACCCATATAGATGGAAGCATTGAGACCCGGAGACTCCTCGGCCATGCTTGTGAAGACCAAAAGGCATGGTTTAGGTGACCTTTTTTGGCTGCTTAGTGCGGTGTGTGGGTGGGAAGAGGGAATGGCTTAGTTTGGGCTTTTTTCGTGCTCATTTTTTTTTATCTGGCCAGAATTTCCCCTGTCCTGTCTTAATTTCTCACCAGAGGCGAGGGGGCGTGGGCGCATCCAGCAGTACAGCCAAAATGGAAATCAAGCGTCCCATCCCCCAGAGCCTGTCCAGTTGGACAAATCAGGGACGGGGTGACTTTGGCTGACCGGTAATGCGGTGCGCGACGGGGATGGGGGCATGGAGAGGGATGGGCACGGCAACACAAGGAGAGCTTTCGGCATACGTCGGGCACATGGCCAGACGTGGGGACTCAGACGCAGTGGCATCTGTGCCGCGTCGGACAGTGACGGCGAGCTGACAGTCCGCTTGTGGTTTAGGGGCCGGCCTAGCACTTGACTTGAATCGTCCGGCCGCTGAGTTTGGGAGCTCCCTGTTGTTTTGGGCCTGGTTTGCAACGGGCATGGTACCGCGGCGGATTCCGCTAGTTCGCCCGCTTAAGCCAGCGGAGGCGAGAAAATGGACAGAAAAACCGGTAGATGGGATTTGCAGACAGGGCAGAAACGGCCGGTCCGGGGTGGATGGGGCAGCAGGCAAGCACGTCTCTCGGTTCACGGCTGGGGGTACGAGGTGGCAGCGTTTACTGTGTCTGGTGTCGGTCCAGGTGCGGGCTTGCGGATCGGACAGCTTGTACCGTGACCTCTACCCTCAACCCTCAACCCTCCACCCCCCTCGTCTGGCTGCTGGATAGTTGGCTGGCTGCTCCATTCATGCAGGACGCACCCGGAAGCGGGACTAGCGAGGGAGCGAAGACTCCCAGAGGCAAAGGCCCAAGGCCCAAGGCCCCAGTCAGTGTCGAACAAGCGCGCTGACGCTACAGCGGCAGACAGAAAGAGGAAGCCAAGCGTTGGATCATCGGTGGGCGCGCTCTTGTTGGCCGGACCAGGGAGAGGACCAGGGAGACAACGTGGTGGTGGTGCAGAGCCAGGCGACGTCTAGGCTCAAATCGCGACAGTCAGGCAGAAGTGCAGCATGTCGGGCACACTGTTCTCTTTTTGGTGTGTGTTGCCCAGGTTGCACCGAAAAGAAAAAAAGAAAGAAAAAAAGAGGCGGAAAGGACCGCGGCAGGGCCCCTTGCTGCCCGCTGTCCGCTGTTTATCAGATTGATCTAACCCTTTGTGGCAGTGTTCTGGCCGATTCCTTCTGGCCTCAGGATGTTCTGGCCTCAGGATGGCAGGTTGCTTCTCCATCGCACCTTCTCCATCGGCGGGCGGTATCCGAGATGCAAAAGCCAGTGGTGCCTGCCTGGTCGCTCCGCCCTCATTTGGGCGAACGTCCCACCGTCTTTTTGGATGCCAACAGGGAAGCTGCTGGTCTAGGGTATTTTTGATTTTCTCGAATTATGATTGGTTGACTTTACTTGCAGAATTACGTTTTCTCGCTAGGGAATTCCAGCGAGCCCTCCTTTTTCTTTTTGCCTTTTGGCGGTTCCACGGTCTAGCCAGGGCTCCGCTCCACCAGCAGCCACAGCACCTCCCGCTGCATATGTGGCCCGCGTACCGAGGCTCCCAGATGACCGATTCCCCAGCGCCCCGACGATGCATCGCGGAATTGGCTTGGCCCAGCTTGGGCGGTTGGGCGGGAACGCGCTTGGCTGCGAGGTCACCACATGTCTTACTCACCACTCCCCATGGGCTTGACACCAGAGCCACCGATTGTCTCTGGTGCTGTTCTCTGTGTGCTTTGCCGAAGGAGACAGCCACCCATCGACTAACTGGTCCTACCCACGAGGGTCTGGATAAGTCGCTACGCATGCGGCATGAACCAAGGGCCGAATGTCCTGCATAGTCAGCCAACGGCCTCAATGTTACAGCGCGTCTTTCGTGGCTGCGGCTCGGCAATAGGCCTCTCGGAGGGAGCCAACATGGGGCCGGCGTCTGGGCCCAAACAAAGGACCGCCCGCAATCATCAATATCATGTCCGCGCCACCAATCGAGGCCGTCGAGCCCGAGGAAACACAATCGGGGGACAAGCAAGAAGCCCGATGGGCCAGATCTGGCATGTCCTCGCCGGCCGGCCTCTGCGCTAGCCGTTCGTCAACTATGCACCGCATGCACTCCAATCACTGACAGCGCCCAGGCTAGGCCTGTCTCCCCACAAGACAGGACCTCGGTTTCGACTGCCTTTGGTTGACGGCAAAAACTCGTGACGCTCCCCGAACTTCAACGGCATGCGCTCAGGGCATTCCACTGGCTGCCTCAGAGCTGCGTACCTCTAGACCGGCCCTCCCCGTGATGGACAGACAGGGCGCTATACTAACGGCCGAGTCAAGCTGTTTCGAAGCATGCCGTGCCTCGCGATATCGAGTGAATTGAGCGCTGGCGGTGGTACTGCTTTGCTGCTGTTGCTACTGCTGTTTCCGACACGAACCAGCACACAAAAGACGGGGACGCTTGACCCCAATGCAACTCATAGAAACGTTAAGCATGTGTCTCGAATCCAGCTTAGATCACAGACCTCATGTTCATGTTCCATTACACTGCATAACCGGGAGGTGCAAGAGTGGATGAGGTGATGGAGAGATGGGCGATAAGGGTGCTGGAGGTGACAGCAAAAAGGGATGAAAAATAGGAACAAATTCACTGGGCAGAGAAAGAAGGCAAAGGTACGCAGCAATTAGCCGACCCCTGCCTCCAGGACCGCAGCTAACTCGATGGGGGGTGACCAGAGAACGATGCGAAGAGGCACACCGAGTCCCACCAGCCAACCCAACCCCTACCAACCAGCGCCCATGCCACTGCTCTTGGACCGGCTGGCACGGCGAGCGATATTTTGAGGGAGGCAACCCACTGCTTCCAGCGCAACTGCGCCTAGGCTCATATTCGTCGAGGCTCGATGCATATACTCATATCATTGACAGGCCCGAGCTAGCCTGGCCTAGCCTGGCCCTTCCGTTTCACCCGCTGCTATTCTGTCACCTGTCACTCTGATGCGTAGTGCGGAGCTTTGAGGAGCAATGAACGGCTAGCTACTGCCTGGCTACGACCTTGGTACAGCTCACGAGGTATTTTCCCAATAAGCGGTGACTATCTAGCCCAACGGCCCAACCTCTCGGGCCCATAGGCTAGGGATAGGCACCTCTTGTCCAACATGGGCAGTTAGCGGCGGTGGATGATGTACCTGGGTGGGCCTTCCCGGGTCCCCGAAGGCGTAACAGGGGCCGGACGGGTCTGGGAGCCGACTACAGTGGCGCAAGCCATAGGGCAATGGTGCATGGGGAAATGGCTGCCCAACCCTGTGGTAGAGACAAGAATCACAGGTCCAAGCCGAAAACCGGCCAGACGGACCCGAGCTCGGGGAGCTGCTGACACGGAGCGAACAGGCCGGCCTAAGGGATCGACATGTGCGAAAACGGCGTTTTTTTTTTTCTACTTGCTGCTCGCATGCCAGCGGCCGACAATTCGCACATGCCCACAAGTCCCGGACATTGAAGTCCCAGACATTAAATTGGAATCAGGTGCTATAGCCTGAGGAAGCAGCGCACAACGCTGATGCATGCGCAGGTACGCAATGCGAGGAGGGGGCATGGCAATATCGGACATCTGACTCACCTGACAATCAACGTGCTCCCCCAGTGCCGTGGATCGTCCCGGGGACTCGCATGCTTCCTAACTGGGGCAGGCAGGACAAAGTGGTAGGCGTGTGCTGGTGGGTGGGAGGCGGCCTCCACACACACACAAGAGCCGGAGTAGAAAAAGGTGAGGGTTGAATTGCGGCCTCCTGCTCGCTCCTGCTTGCTCCCATCCTCCAGCCCATCCTCCACTCGCGTCGCTGACATGCGGTCGAGCCCTTGCTTCAATGCTTGGTCAACTCCCATTTTCCCTTCTGTGCTCTCTTCCATATGCAGCATGGTGGGGTCGCGCCGGCCGCCCTTCATGCAGCACGCTGGTGGGCGTGCAGTGGGTGCCTACCTACCGCCCAAATACCCAAATCCAACGCTGCCTGCCCGGGCCCAGGAAAGCCCACCGACCCACCCCCCTTCCCTCATCCCATCCCTTGGCCTGCAGCAGAAAGCCCACCCAGAGATCTAGGCGAAGGATGCCCGGGAACGAGCGGTGGAAAATGGGAGGGGACGCGCACGCGCGACGCGGCGCAAGGGAGAGGAGGGGGTGGAGAGGGCGCCCCCGCGGCCGGGCAGAAAAGAAGAAAAGAGCTGTAAGGTTGACTTACATATGTATATGCATGCCTGCCCGGCTGCCCTGCCCTAGTCT
>NW_008804550.1:1318950-1322042 GCF_000145635.1 Gaeumannomyces tritici R3-111a-1
GGGGGGGTTTCTGTACGACCAGGGCAGGGCACGAGCAGACGAGTGGTGCGATTGGGTAGGGGTACCTTTGGGTTGGTGTCTCAATGGAGAACACACTGGGAGGAAGAAAGAAAGAGAGAGAGGGAGAGAGAGAGACGAGATGAGGGGCTCCTGACCACTCAGGGGCTGCTTGTGGCCTCCTCCTCGGTGACTCAGCCTGGTGTGGCGCGAGTGCATCCATCCCCTCAAAGTCCCCAGGTTACGCCACAGCCAATCATCAGCATCACCACCTTGCTCTCCCCCAAGCTTGCGCTGGACGCTAGCGTTCCCCGGGTCGACCTCCGGCCGAGCAATTGTGCTACGGAGCAGGGTAACCTTTGGTAACCTTTCTGGATCACGAGTGAGCCACTGAGACGAGCTCGAGAGACAATCCAAAATTCTCTCTGTATATCGCCAAACGCCTAACTTATCGTCCAACCATGGATACATGGTGTATAAACATAACCCCAACAGCAAAGCTCGCTTTATTGTCTAATGAATCATCAAAACGGTAACCAGGAAAACACATGCCTAAACCCACCCCTCCTCATGCGACACGCTTGGCAATAAAGTCGACCGCCTCGGGCACCTTGCCGTTGTAGCTCAGGTGCGAGGGCGTGACGACGAGGGTGCCCCTTGCACGTCAGGTCCGTCTTGTGGCAGAGGATGAGGGTCTCGTCCTCGGGGGCAGCGGTGGGATGGCGCCGCCATCCTGCTCCTTGCGCGTGTCGCCCAAGGTGACGGTGGCGCGCGCACGCTGCTCAGCGCACCGACGCGGGGCATGTCCCGCACCGCGGCGTGCACCCAGCGCCGCGCGCCCTGGCTGTAGCCCGAGAACGACCATCTTGGTCTTGGGGGGGCACGCGACGGTGACGTTTGTGATGAGCTCGGAGAAGAGCGCGGCCGACCTCGGCCGCGCTCGCGTTGCCCGCGTCCAAGTTGTCGCGCATCCGGGCGCCAAGGGGCACGCCCCTGGATGGCGACGCGGTCTGTGCCGAGGTGCTCCCTGAGCTGGTCGGCGAGGGGTCGTGCCCGGCATGCCTCACTGGTTTTTTTTGTTTTTTTTTTTGTTTGGGTAGGTCTAGTCTTTTGCTGGGATGAGAAGGTGAGGAGGGCGTGCCAAGTTGCCGGGCTGGATCGAACCACGGGCATACAGCAGGGTGGCGTCCCTGTAGGTCCCGTTGCTCTTGAGGAACTCGTCCGCCGTCAGGCCGATGCTGGTAGCGTGTGTCGAGAGCCCACTCTCGATAGATGTGTCGGGCAGGGCCATCGGAGTAGCGGTGGCGCACGAGGCCGCAAAGACGATGGCAACAGCCGAGTAAAGCGTGAATATCATGGTTATATGTGCTTTTTTTCCTTCTTTGCTTCGTAATGACCGTAGAGAATAAGGGAGCGTGTGACTTTTGCGTGAAAAGGAGCGGCGACTTTCGTAAAGACTTGGACAGGAAGGAAACCCGGAGAGAACACAAGGAAAGGAGCGATAGTGAGGCAGCGGGATGGCGAGAGAGAGAGGCAAGAAAAGAGATGCCATCACGGGCGACGGTATGCAGATTTATCTACTCTGCTGCTCTGTTCCGCCCCGCCCCCATCCTCTGCCCTAGCTCACCCGACATGGCGAGCCGAGCATTACACACATCACTGGGCGCGCCGGCGCCCACCATGGGAAAAAGATGCAGTCGCGATCGCATTCCCACATTCCAGGCGAGGCATGAAGTCCCCCAGCCGTTTTGGACGTTCGCGTCTGTGTAGTATGTGTGTATGGGGTCCATGGGTAGGTAGGTATCCGCTCGCGCCCTAACGTAGTGAGTGGCGTCAGGGGGGCCCCCGGGGTTTGGCGATCCGATGCCACAGGTGTGCGGGCCCCCTCCTCCCCCACGGAGCAAGCCGACTCGAACTCAACTCCACGCCATTGCGTGCCTAGTGCTCGGCAGGGGGAGGGGACGGGCGCAGGCCGGGATGTTGCCGGAAAGAACCAGAGGGGGCAGGGCAGGGGGCCCTCGCGCTAGAAGCGGCAAGAGGGCACATGGGATGACGGGAAGGATAATGAGAAATGGACGGGGAGATGTCATCTCGGGAGGCCCGGCTGTGCCCTGCTACCATCACATTTGATGCAAATAAAGATGTGTGTTGGTTACCAAGCTTGAGGGCAAGCTTTCCGGTCTTGGTCCCTGCGCTTCGCACGCAAAACCTTCTCCACTCGGTCACCATCACAGCCTCATCCGTGCCCTTCCCGCTAGGCTGTGGCCCTGGCGCACCCTGGGTGGATCGATCGGCACGAGGCTCTGTTCGCTGCCAGCGGGGTTCCTCTCTCAACGTGAAGCATGGGACGCGGGCTTGCCGACTTCGCATGTTCCTCGGGATCCCAAGCGTGGTGGATGTGGTGTCTATCGTTTTGCTCCTCCCTTGAACGTGACGGCCAGCCCGCTAAAGCCGATCGTGGTGTTTGGTTGTTATCAGCCACACGCCGCCGAAAAGGCTGCACGGCCACTTTCAACTCTTGTGATCCATCCCAATCCCAAGGCTTGACCAGGCCGTCATTGGATCCGATTATAAATACCTACCACCTACAGTAGCCGTACCAACACGTCGTGAGCCGCAACCGTTCCAAGCGGGCTCCATTTTGGGTCCACGTGTGGACTTGGCTGGGTACCCCCAAAACGTCGCCAGGCTCCAGTCCGAATTGTCGAGTTAGAGCCTGGTGGCCTTGAGGCCTACAATCGGCGCCTTCCACGGTCGTGATCAAGTTACTCTACTGGAAGCTCTGGTGGCAAGATCCCACCGACTGACTGGCGACAAAGAAGAAAAAGGGGGCTAGTGAAAGAAAAAGGCGCGACAAACACGTTAGGGACATGCCCAAATGCAAAAAAGATCACTAAAAAGATCACTGCCCAGCCTATATTAAACCGTCCGCAGGGTGTGGCAGTTGCGAAAACCATCCGGTTAATATGGTTTTCTTCGAAGTTTTTTTTTCCGCACCCCATACGGGGGATCGAACCCGTGCTCCCAAATCTGTTAAATTAGGGCTCAACGGCTACGGTTAACCGTTACACCAAAGGGCGGTACCTATTAAATGT
>NW_008804550.1:1322263-1331104 GCF_000145635.1 Gaeumannomyces tritici R3-111a-1
AAATACCTACCACCTACAGTAGCCGTACCAACACGTCGTGAGCCGCAACCGTTCCAAGCGGGCTCCATTTTGGGTCCACGTGTGGACTTGGCTGGGTACCCCCAAAACGTCGCCAGGCTCCAGTCCGAATTGTCGAGTTAGAGCCTGGTGGCCTTGAGGCCTACAATCGGCGCCTTCCACGGTCGTGATCAAGTTACTCTACTGGAAGCTCTGGTGGCAAGATCCCACCGACTGACTGGCGACAAAGAAGAAAAAGGGGGCTAGTGAAAGAAAAAGGCGCGACAAACACGTTAGGGACATGCCCAAATGCAAAAAAGATCACTAAAAAGATCACTGCCCAGCCTATATTAAACCGTCCGCAGGGTGTGGCAGTTGCGAAAACCATCCGGTTAATATGGTTTTCTTCGAAGTTTTTTTTTCCGCACCCCATACGGGGGATCGAACCCGTGCTCCCAAATCTGTTAAATTAGGGCTCAACGGCTACGGTTAACCGTTACACCAAAGGGCGGTACCTATTAAATGTCCGGGTTCGATGACGGCATCAGTTGGAGGTGCACTTATATGGGATAGGGAACGGACAACAGGAGGAAGGAGCGAGGCACGGGGGCCACCTCGCCCTCGTTTGATATTGAAATCAGACCCTCGTTAGACGACAAGTCACCTGTGCGTCACCCCGATGCCAGCACACCCCTAGGAATCAGCCCGTGGCTGCAAATGGAAGCCACCGGGCCTTGTCTGCAGCTATTTGATATGATCACTACGCCTCACCTCGCAGATATACCAAGCACTACACAAATCGAGCACATCAACAGTCTTTATTAATATCGCCGATAAAGTCTCCCTATGGCACTGCTGACCTCGGGAGTTGACTAGAGAACAAGCCCAGGTGTTTATGTATGGGGCCCCCAGCAATGTCAGCGCTCTTCCTACTGCTCATAGGCGTGCCCTCGGCGTCCTGGCCGCCGCTGGCCGGCACGAGCTGCGGCCCGGCGCGGTACCCCGTCTCGCTCTCGACCAGCGGCAAGCGTTTGCGCGACGCGAGGGGCACGGCTATCCGGCCTTGCTCCGGCCAATTGACAATGGCCAATACGTGTTTGTCGAAGCGTGCTGGGTGACCGGGCTGGCATTTGGGGAGGCCAAGGAGATGACCCCCGAGGTCATCGAGGTGGCGTAGCCTCTAGGTTAACCTCGGCCTATACTAAACACACATTTCTCTCCTTGGTCTTCTCGTAAATGGCCTTGACATGGTTTCCAAACAGCCTCCCTGTCCCGACCCTTTCAAACCCCTCCTCCGGCTCGCAACACCATACAGTTTTCTGTGCCAGATATAGAACACAGTAGGTGGTCTGGTAGCCCGAGTGATTGCCAAAGCCATAGCCGCCAATAACCTTGGGTAGAGATTGGATCACCAGAGCAAATAAAGTGGTGGGGGTCTGGCCAGCCGACCCAGCTGTTGTCTGTTCGGTCTGGTGCTGCTGATAGTCCGGGTGCTCGAGAGACGCCCACCCAACGACACTGTCGGGCTCATCGGTAGTCGTCACGCGCCGCCACAGTCGGCGGTGGGAAGGGTCTGTGGTGCATTCCGTGAGGGCTGCCGTGGCGGTGAGGTCTTCCTCGTCCGTGAAAAAGTCGTGGATGCGCACGCGAACCAAGCGCCCGAGCATACCGACGACGAGGAACCGGCCGTGGCTGATTTGATCCGCATCAGCACCCCCCGGAGGCGGGGCTGTGGCGTCCATCAGAGGCCTCCACGCATCGTCAGACTCCACGGGCGACCTGACCCCAACGGCCGTTAGCGAGGTGGGAGTAATGCAGTTTTGGGGATGCCGTCTTTTGGGCCGCGACCACTGGACCGCCAGACCTTTGCCCGTACCATGGGTCCCATCGTCTCCGTCTGCGCCTCCCGGGAACTCCTGCATGGACGCCCACGACCACGTGGGGAAGCCTTCCACCCTGGCCACTCGAGCCTGAGGGGATGGCATCTGTTCCCATAACAGGCCTTGCGGCCAGCGGTTCCAGAGCCCACACATGTAGCCATTGCCGTAGGCAGGCACCTGTGTCTCCCAGTTGCCTTCAATCCTCCCCAATAGTTCCCCCATTACGTCCCTGTGCAGTCCAGCTATCCCTTCTAGTGCCACCAAGCGGTCCTTTGCCATATAAGTGAGTTCCAGGCCCGAGTACGCCTCCACAATGTCCATCCAAGCCTCTATGAGCTGGTGAAAATCGCCCAACGAAGAGTTTATCACCCCGCGCATGGGATTCCTCATCTGAATACCCTTGCCCACATCGCAGCTGTGGCTGCCGAGCAGCTGAGCACGGTTGCTAACAAGGGAAGTCGGACTTGTGGCGTGACACTGGGCGAAAACGCCGCCTTTGGTAAAGGTGAGCACCCGCCGGCTAAGCCACCACTCCTGGTAGACCCAGCCGCGCCGCATGAGTGGGCTCTGGACAACGTCGTCGGCGTAGTCACTTTCCAGCTCCTGCGCGTTGACGCGTTGCAGATAGAAGCTGCCCATTTTGTCCCCGTTGCGGTCCCGGTAGGGGAGTCGGGCCAACAGGGGAGGCTTTTGAGCCTCTGCCTCTGGCTGCTGCCCGAAAAGCCCCTCGGAAAGTCTCTCGGGCTCTTCT
This sequence comes from Gaeumannomyces tritici R3-111a-1, assembly GCF_000145635.1. Taxonomy (NCBI): domain Eukaryota; kingdom Fungi; phylum Ascomycota; class Sordariomycetes; order Magnaporthales; family Magnaporthaceae; genus Gaeumannomyces; species Gaeumannomyces tritici. The sequence goes on from NW_008804550.1 coordinate 1,324,892, forward strand.
TCGGACTGCCCGCCAGGCATTGACCTTGACCACCCCGTTGCCGCAATGGTCAACCACGCCCTCCGGTAGTAGTCGCCCATCTTTTGCGATTCGCGCTCCCAGTCTGTAGCGCTGTCCTGGATGATGCAGAGAGAGTCGATCCAGATGTATCGTATCCCTTGCGTTGACGCTACGTAGGCGGCGTCGTGGAAGAGCTTGGACCCGCCGCAGTCCAGCATTTGCGACTGATAGTTGCCCGTCAAGGTCCTGAACCTGTGCGTCTCGTACCGCCACCGGTGGCTGAGCGTAACATATACGCCGTCAAGCCCCTCCGTCTCGCGCAGCACCAGCTTCGGCCGCGTTTCGTCCTCGCCCGGCAGGATCTCGACACACCTAGTCGGGAGCCGGCCGGGCCCGTCGCCGATAAGGTGGCCGTGAGGCTCGCTCTCGCGTCCGCACCCATGGCGCTGCTGAGAACATGAATTATGCCATTCCCTCAGCGCCTCTGTGTGATGTGAGGTCCAGGAATGGCTTTCGGGCTTGAAACCGCCCGATATGTCCCCCGACAAGTACGCAGGCGTGCCCGGGTCGGCGGCCACTATCATGGTAGCCATTTTTGGTTCAGACGTGTCAATGACGCTGCGCCACCTGACCGTATGAATGTAGGCTTGGAACTCGCAGATGTCCAGGCCGGGCTGTCCGTGCAGCTCTGCAACATGGCGAAGGCGCTGTTTGGCTCGCAGGAATATCCAAGGGGGCCAAATCCACCTCAGCCACCAGCGATTCAGCCAGGGGAGCTGTTTCAACCTTGACTGGCCACGCTGAGATGACGACTCGTAGAGCCGAGACCGAACCGGAAGCGGGTCGATGGCCAGCACGCTCTCCAGCAGGAGGGTGCAGAAGGTGCAGCCTTCCTGCGCGCTGCGTATAACGTCTGCCAGTGGGAAGCCTCGCGGGACGTGGGGCTCCTTCCGAAACGCCTGGATGTCGAATTTCTCGCATCGAGAGCACAGGCTGGCGGGCATCTTCTCGAATTTTGGCACGAATCTGATGAAGCAGCCAGGTGGAATGAACGGGCTTTCTGGTGGGCAGTGGAATAACAGACTGCTCGCCCGCAACTAGGTAGAACGAATATGTAGGCTTGCTGACGGGCAATGGCAGTGGCTAATACGGAAGCTGCGCCTCCGCTCTGTGCCTGTGCCGTCTCTATACCACCTTCCGCAATAGGCGTGCAAGTTGGAGAATCGATGTAAGGCTGCGTGTTCGGCCCCATGCATCCTCGCTTGAACAGCACAGCAATCAATTACCCGACTTCTTTATTTCTACGCCCATCTCCGCAACCAAGTTGCTCCTCCTCCTTTCCGACATTTTTATCATCCTCCCTGGAAGCACCACAGTATCACAAGAATCAATACCCACCTAAAATATATCATGAAGCACCTACCTTATATCATAAAGCATTCTTCCATCCACATAGACACTCGCCACGTTTCTCTCCTCTTTGCTAGTTGTGTCGCTTTTTGTGCGTATGCTTATAGAATGTCCGTTTTATCCTACATAATAATCGCTCTGACCAGGAAAGGGAAACACTCGATACCCACATCCTCCTTGCCCTTCATCGCGGCCTATCTCTGTGTGGATCTTCCAGCAGCTACTTACGGCTTCGTCTTTTTCTGGCGAGAAGGTATCCCTAAATGGTACAAGGCGGCGCTACTTACAGCACTAAGCCTACTCAGGTTTATTCTCTCCCTCTTTGTCGCCCAGATCCTGGCGGGGAAAAGCCTAGTTGCTACAGAGCCTAGGGGTGCAGCATTTATACCTTTCGACCCCGCTATATTACACTCGCTCTCTTCAGCCGATCTTCTATGGTGGCTCTGTGTGGTGATCTTGGTGTTGTGGCGTGTGCCCGCTCACAGCGCGCCCATCGACACCCACCGCCAGCCTGTCGCTCGGCAAAGCCGGTCCCTCTGGAAGCCGTCCTCCTCGCCCACAACCGTGCCGCTGGCACCTGTCAGAAGAGAAGAGGGCGAGCTGGCAATGATTTTCGCCCGCCAGTTTCCTAGAGCTCAACCCGACGAGGGAAACAGCCAAGTATGTTTTTCTGCCCCATATACAAACCCTCCCCAGATTCGAGTGTCTAAGCATGTGATGCTGTATGGCAGGACCTGCCCGAGTCTCATGAGGAGAATGGTTCCCGGCCGACCCCAGAAGCAGCCACCGAGCAGAACCCGTCGTATCACACGGTCCCAAGGCTCAACCCCTGGGTGAGGTACTGGGTTAAAAAGGGGCAAAGAATGATATGGTTCATCAGAATGGGACAAAGAACCCTCCCTTTGAACGGGGTTTTGCTCGTCATGCTCGGCGTCGCCTCGTCGCCTAATCCGAATCCTTCTCGTCAGGACACAGGCCCGTACGCTGCCCGATTCCCCCTATGCTCTGGATCCCACCAGTAGCCGATATTCGGGTCATAAAATCAGTCCTAATTCTTTGGTATTGACACAGCGCGCTTGCTTACCTTGGGCTTTCGGCGGCCTGCATAGCTTTCCTGCTCGCAAGTCTTGGCGTTTGGTGTGTTCTTCGTGGCCTTCGAAACCCCTTGCTTGCCGACAAACTCGGCGTGTGTTTTCTGATCACAATTGGGCCAATAGCCTCAACAATTGCTGCCTATTCAACGTCCTTTTTCTACCAGAACCGCCTGGCACCTGTATCCCCCTACTTACAAATTGTCCTTGCCATATTATACACGACCACGCCCGTAGATAGGTAGCTATCGCGTATCCTCTTGACTCAAAAAGTTCTTTAGCAGGTCACCGTCGGGAGATTCTAGGTATCTGTTAGATGAGACATGTTGCGTGTGCTGAGCCGGAAGGCAGGAGGCCGGAGAACGGAGCATATGACTACGGTCCAACTGATCATCACGCCCAAGGGATCAGCCCTCCGGTAATCAGGATCTTATATATTCAAGCACCGCCTGTTCCATCTCAAAGAGATGGAAAGTTTTCTCCCGTACGCACAACATACGGCGTCCCTCCAATTCCGAAACAGTTGTCACTCACCACTCGCAAAAGATCCGAGCCTACAAACAGGAGTATCAAAATGTTACCACCAGCGCCAGTGATTTTTACATATGTTCTTATTACTGCCCCAGTGATGCTATTTCTACAGGGAACAACCCTGTTGTCAGTATTGAGCAGGAGATACCCGTAGTGGCGAGTCGTGTGGCAACAAGGCCGCTGCTGCTGCACCGGCTAGCAACCGGTGACTTTCTGCACAACACTGCACTCCCTCCGGCTACTACGTCCGCGGGATATTGTGCCAATGTGACCGCTCGTACGCGCCCGCAGGTGAGCTCGGGTTAGGGATGAACGCCGGTTGATGGTTCTGCTGCTGACCGTTCACGTCATCCTGGTAGCGCGGCACAAAGGCCTCGCCGGGACTGGCGGCGCCCCTGGCGCCCCACGCGTCCCCGGAGCCGATGTTGCTGACCTCGCTCTCCGACATGCCGCCGGCCGACCACGCGGTGACGCTGCTGATGTTCCGGCTGTGACCACCGTGCTGCGCCGTCGGCGGGGCCGCGTGCGGCTGGAAGCTCTGCTGCTGCTGCTGCTGCTGCTGCTGCTGCTGCGTCGAGGGCAAGGGCGCGAGAACACCGCCGTCGTAGGCTTGCCAGGTCGGCGACGCCATGGGAATCTGGTGGTACTCCTGCTGCGTCAAGGGTGCAGGCGACACGAACGCGGTGGTGGCGTCGTCGTAGTTTTGCCGCGGCGGCGAGGCCGTGGGTAGCGGGTCGTACTGCGGTCGTGTCGGGGTTCGGGGCGCAAACATGCCGCCATCGTGGCCCTGCGGCGGCGCGGTGCCCATTCGAATCGGGTCGTTGAGCACCATGGCCGCAGCGGGAGTTCCTTGTGCGCTTTTTGTCTGCATCATGACAGGGACCGCCGCCGTCTCCTCGGGCATTTGAACCGCGGGTCCTCCGTCCCCCTGTCCGCTCTCCGCCCCGCGGGTAGCTCTGCGTTTGCGCCGGATGCAAAACCAGGCCAGTACGAGCGCCAAGATGATGGCCGCGCCCCCGAGGCTGATGCCAACTATGGCCCCCACGGGCAAGCCCAGTCCCGAGTTGGTTTCCTGGGGTACGACGGCATATTGTATGGCCAGCACGATGTTCAAAACCGCGGATGTTGGCTTGTCCGTATCGATAGGCTGCCCTACGACGTTTGCCGTCAGAGTTGGCGCCGCGGTTATGCGGTTCATCGAGGACCAGCAGGGTGTCTGGCCAGCTACCGCGCGCGTGAAAGGGAAAAAGCCGCTATGAGGTGGTTATGGAAAGCGAAGTCAGCAGCCGTCCGAGGTGTGCTTCGTTCGTAAGCGTAGACAACTCCGAATACTCACTTGGGGCAGCAGGACCCAGAGATGGAATAGTAATCATCGGCGCAGTGGGGAAGCGCGAGCTGGACGCCGTCTTTGGGTGAGGGGTAGGGACCGCCGCCATTGTCCCGCTGGGTGTTGACGCCGCCGTCCTGGGTAACGGGCGGGGCGTCGGTGGCGATGGTGTTTGCGATGGTCCAGGGGCAGCACTCGGGCCTGTCGTTGATACAGCCGACGAAGCCGGCCCAGTAAACGGTGCTCCCGGAGTCGATGAGAGTGTACGAGGCGGTGTCGCAGCCGCCGCTGAGGAGCTTGCCGGTGCTCGTGAATTGCGGTGTGCTCGTCCGCGGGGGCGGCGTCGAGCGGCTCGAAAGCCGGACGCTTTCAACGGTGCTGTTTGTGGCGGAGGACGGTTAAAGTCCATAGGGTAGCGACGACAAGGTCGAGATTGAGATGTTCGAATACCTCAAGGATAACACCACGGTCGAAGGGGGCTTAATCTGGGCCATAGCCGTTGCAGGGACGCTCCCGCACATGGACGAGAACCACGATATCTGGTAAAACGCAAAATCATCTGGCAATCCGAAGCTGGCATGTAAGTCACGCTATGTCATCAACATAGAAACCCCCTCGGCTCTTGGTGGACTGGGCTCACCGTTGCCATAGCTCGGGCATTTTGACGTCAAGGCAGAGTGGAAACACTGGAGATAATCGGGGCTGTTCGCAAGCATCAGTGGACTGTCTGCCTTCCCTGTCATATCCCGCCATGGAAGGCAAACCGGAGAGTGGGCTCTACATACCCGTGATCGCAATAGCACGACGTTGCAGCTCTGGTGGAGTTGTCCCTAAAGCCCACGCTTTGTATGCATGCCCCGATCCCGCCATCGCAGTTGAACGGTCCGATATTCTAGGGCGACTTCTCAGTATTCGACCTCATCGAAATATCCTGAATGGGTGGTGGTAGAGTCCCTACCAGGCAGCCGTGTGTTGTTTGCCTCCGCATCAACCCGTGTGTGGCGGCCGAGGCCAAGGTCGGCGCCGGCGTGATCCCGGCTGGCAGCGCGGCTGGGGCAAGCATTTCGAATGTTTGGAAAGGGCTCCCGATCACCTAGGAGACATGAGAATCACTTTGAAGTATTCACCACGATGGAAAAAGACGGCAAGTTTCTAGGCAGGCGACAACCCAAAACAAAACGATACAACAAAGAATCGGACGGCATTTCCCAGTCGCACATGCCAGAAAGAGGACGAATGCTCGAGCCTCTAAGAGTAGTGGTTCGGCCCAAACCCGACGAGAGCCCAGCTGGCAGGCGGTGGGCGGCCACATCATGACTCCCCCGCCAACGAAGGCGCAAGATGGCGGGCTTGGCAGGCTGCTGTGGACTAGTAGAGCGAATGGGATCCCCGACGACTCTCGCAGCTGGACGGGAGACGCCACCTTCGCTCCCATTAGGAGCCTGGGCTGAAGCGACGATGCAAGTCGTCGGTTGCAGACGTGGCTTAGCCCTAGCCCCTAGCGCAACATGTCGGACCAGGGTGAGTCTGGCCTTCCAGGATGACGGCAGTGGTTCAAATGTGTGTCGGACATTGACCCTTGAAAAATGGAAAAGAAAATCCGGGTTGAAGGTGTTTCGTTAAGAATTTGCAAAAAGACCCTCTTCATGAAGCTGTTTGCACAGACGCGTTGCAATACAGCTTTTGCTTCTATTTCATCTTGGGTGGTTTATTGGGGTTAATTTCCAATTTCCACACACCCAGCAAGGTCCCGCTGAATACCCCGATTAGCCTGTTGGAGGCGTCGCGGTGATCAAAAGGGCAGGCAGGCTGAGCGTGCTGCATGGCGGCTTCCCCATGTGGTGGTGTGTCGTA
>NW_008804550.1:1331238-1352199 GCF_000145635.1 Gaeumannomyces tritici R3-111a-1
ACCGGTAGCACACGCGGCCAGCCAGGCTCGGGCTTCCGTGCAAGGACAAAAATTCCCAATGTCGGGGACCTACGAGGTTAGCTGGAATTGCTGCAGCGTCGGGCTGCTCACGGAAATGTGCCCGCAGTCGTCCTCGCGACAATTGGGGCCTGTGCTGACACTCGTGCGATGAGGCTCGCCTACCAGGAAGCGATCAAGCTGCTCACCTCGCGCTCCAAGGCCTTCAAGAAGGTCGCCACCCTTCCCAATGGCGCACCGCGGGACCCAATTCCCAATTACGTTGGGATGAGGGAGTGGCTAGCTGTGCTAGGTCACCATGTACGTTTGCCAGGATGCCAGGATGCCAGGCGAGGGGAACGAGGCAGACAACGGCTCGAGCTGACGGCGCTTCCTCTACTCCCTCCCTCTTTACTTGCAACAGGAACCCAGCCGCCCTTTCGATGTCATCCACGTTACCGGCACTAAGGGAAAAGGTGGCACCTGCGCGTGGACCGACGCCCTCCTCCGTTCCCATTTCCAGTCGTCGCACCCCCAAGCCGCCGGCCGGCCCAAGGTCGGCCTCTATACGTCTCCCCACATTGTGTCGGAGCGCGAACGTATCCGGATCGACTTCGCCCCTGTGTCCGAATCCCTTTTTGCCCGCCACTTTTTCCACGTCTGGGAGACGGTCCTCCGCCATGTAGGCCATGTCGACAGCATGCCTGGTTACCTCCAGCTTCTGGCCCTGTTGTCAGCCTACATCTTCCGTGTCGAGGGCGTCGCCGTGGCCGTGTACGAGGTCCATGCTGGCGGGAGGTTCGACTCCACAAACGTATGGGATACGCCAGTCGCCTGCGGCTTCAACACCATCGGACTGGACCACGTTGGGTTGCTGGGACAAAATGTCGGCGAAATCGCGTGGAACAAGGCGGGCATCATGAAGAAGGGCGCCAAGGCCTTTTCCGTTCCTCAGGTTCCCGAAGCAAAAGAGCCGCTCGTGCACGAAGCCAAAGCGCTGGGTTGCCCGCTGGCTTTTGTCGATGCCCAAGGCCCCGACGGCTCAAGTGCCATACCCCCCAACGCGCCCGATTACCGCCCCGAACTGCTGCTGCCAGAACCCCGGAATAACCTATCTCTAGCGATACATCTCGCCAACGCATACCTGGGGAAACGGGGCACAACACTTGGCCAGGAAACGATCCTAGGTGCAGTACAAAACTTCCAGTGGCCGGGGCGCTTTCAGGTCGTCGAAGCGCCCCAGGGGTCGAAAACGCGCTGGTACCTGGATTTTGCGCACAACGATATCAGCCTTCCTGTGGCCCTTAACTGGTTCCATGCTGAGGTATCCAGGTTCGATAAAGTCAACCCTCTTCCACCTATGGATGTGCCCATGGCGGGCGAGGCGAACAAAGGGCTACGAGGCCAACCCGCCGAAGGACAGCCACCTTTCTGTCAAGCAAAGCGGATCAGAACACTAGTCTTCGGTCACCAATCGGACAGACGAGAAACAGCAGACATGGCCAAGGTAATACTGCAACACTGCCGCGAAAAAGGGATGGTCTTCGACCATATCATCCTGGCAGGCCATTCGCGCCGTGTTTCGGGGCGGCAGGTATTTGACTATGACGAGGCTCGCAAGGTTCTCGAGCTCTGGCAAGGCTCGGCCGGGTGGGAGCCCGGGGTCAACATCACATGGTGCGCAACCGCCAAGGAGGCCATGGATACCGTAGAGAGACTGGCTGCTGGGACTGCCGGGGATGATGAAAAGAGCGCAGGCACAGGGGTGCACGCACTCATTGTCGGTTCATCACACCTCGTCTCCTCGGCTGTGGCAGCCATGCCCTCATCACCCCTTGGTTGAGGAAAAGGCAGCTGGGAGTCAGTTGTAACGCAATACAAAACACGAAATGGGTATGGGCTCAATACAGCATTAGCATTTGAGATTCTAATAGTCGGCCAAGTCCATGTCCCATCCGGCAGGCCTTCTGTCAGAGACTAGTGACGCAGGACTGCGAGGATATCACAATGGTGAGGGGGTCAGCGTGAGCCTGCACATGGCATGGTGACAGCAAATCAGCATGGGGAGGGCTTGAAGGATCAGCTAGGCAACCACACGCTCCCAAAAATCACGTCTCCAGATGCACAAGCCAGCCACTCTACAGGGTAAAATTAGTGGGAGGCGCAATGAGCCAGGAGTTCCGACAACTATGCAACACTACGTGAAAATTAGCAGAGCCGCGGGCTTTTGGACAGCCTTACCATCGCCGAACCCAAAGCCAAGCCAGCAGGTTATAATGGCGCGCATCGGCCACCCATTGTGGCACAGATAACGCATCGAGCAGCATATTCCTTCCGTCCTGCGTAACACATATCAAGGACAGTCACCACCAGAAAGAGGCTTATCGAGAATGTACAAATACAGGGCGCTTGCTGACCCTGCTGTTGACATTCGACTGCTCGACATCCTACCTGGCAGCCCGGACGACGAAATATCCCTCAACATCATTCACGTCACTCTCCCCAGATGCCGTGGACATTCGAGCGGCAAAACAAGAAGGCGTTTGACGCTCGCACAGCTACAAGATACAGTTCCGCCTGGATGGTTGGCCTGCATCACCACCGAGGGCCGATACATCTTCAATAGCGAGGGGGATAAGCAAAGCAAGAACTGGCAATGGGAACACCCGGACTCGACCTTTGACAAGACCAAGTACGAACTTGCGACTGACCCGGATCTCGACGACCAATCTCCTGGGTCCACGCCGATGAAGGAGACCAGCCCGCCAGTACCGCTGAAGTACGAGGCCCTGTCGTATACATGGAACACTGGGGTTGGTCAAGATGAAAGAATATTTGTGCAGAGACAACCGATGTTGTTGGACCAAGACGATGAGGTCCATGGCGGGTACAAGATTATAGGCCGGAGCCTTGCTGTGGCTCTCCGAAATCTCCGCCGCCGAGACCGCCCACGGCGACTGTGGATCGACGCCATCTGCATCAACCAGGACAACAACAATGAAAAGGAGCATCAGGTTGCACGGATGAGCGAGATCTTCAAGTCTGCGCATCGTGTCGTTGCCTTCCTCGGCCCGGAGGCTGACAACAGCGGCCTCGCGCTGCGGACACTACACCATCTCGGCCGCCAGGTCGAGGTCCTAGTGCCCAACATGCGCATCCCGGCGCCTGGCGCCGCGCACCCGGACTGGGTCGAGCGCGCGGCCGAGCTCCCGTACGACGGCGCAACGTGGGACGCCATCGACGCCCTCATGAACAGGAAGTGGTTCACCCGGCTGTGGATCATACAGGAGGCCAGGCTGGCGGGCCGCCGCGCCGTGGTGCAGGCCGGCCCGGACACGATCCCGCTGTCGCTCTTCCGGCGCGCCGTCAAGTGCCTGCGGGGCAAGGACCGGCTGCCGCTGCCCGAGCTGCGGCCCAAGCTCCAGGCCGCGCAGCAGATGACCGACGACCAGACGGGCCTGACCTTTTGCGCCGTGCTCGACATGGGCCACGGCCGCGGCCACACGGACCCCCGCGATCGCGTCTACGGGCTCCTGGGCATGGCGCCGCCGCGCCTGGCCGCCAAGATCAGGCCCCAGTACTCAAAGGCCGTCGCCGACGTGATGCGCGAGACGACCCTGACGCACGTGCGCCACTGCCTGCGCCTCGAGCTGCTCAAGCGCTGCCGCCAGGACGGCCGCGGCGCCGTCGAGGGCCTGCCCTCGTGGGTGCCCGACCTGACCTGCGGCAGCGAGGTCTCGTTCGACATGTCGCGCCACTCCGACTTTGCCGCCGGCCACTCGCGCGCCCACTTCTGGCACCACCCGCCGCCGCCGCCGCCCCCAGCCGGGGGAGCCAGTGATGTCTTGGAGGTCCTGGGCGTGCGCTGCGCCGTCGTCGCGTCCGTGTCGACCCCTCTCTTGCCAGGCGCCGCCGACCCCGCCGAGGTGATACGGTCGTGGCAGCCGGCGGACTGGAGGACGGCGACGTGCCCGCCCACCAACACGCCCCTGGGCCTGGCGCACGCCGCGACGCTGCGCCGGGGCATCTTCCAGGAGCGGTACCCGGGCTTCAAGTGCACCAACCGGAGGCGCTGGGTCCAGGCCAACTCGGGCGAGGTCGGCCTGATGCCCGAGAGGCCCGGCGGCGGCGGCGGCGGCGGCACGACCAGGGCGCCGCCGCCCGACTCGGCCGCGCACGGGAGGGCCATCAAGCTCTGCATGGGCAAGACGTACGTCAGGACGAGGGAGGGCCACGTCGGCCTGGCTCCCGCTGGCGCGCGGCCAGGTATGTTGTTGTTGCTTTGTCGACCCGTCCAGTCTGAAAAGTGTGTCCTGGTCTCACCAGTTGTGCCACTCCTTTGCCAAAAGGGGATGTTGTCGCCGTCCTCCTCGGCTGCGACAGCCCGGTCCTCCTCAGACCGACCGAGGCTCTTGCAGGCCCCGAGGTAGATACGACCAGCAGCAGCAAGGAGCAGCGGCAGCAGCAGCACCGCCGCTACTACTACACCGTCATGGGAGAGTGCTTCATCCACGGCCTGCAGGACGCCACGGCCCTGCTCGGCCCCCTCCCGGGGCCGTGGCGCGTCGAGCTGGCCGTCGCCCACGGGAACCGCCTGTCGGTCTGGTTCGTGGGCCGCAGCAGGAAGACGACGGCGGCGGCCGGCGGCGTTGTGCGCACGCGCGAGGACCCGCGCCTGGCGGGGGTCCCCCTCCCGGGCGCCTGGGAGCGGCTGCGCGGGCGGCGGGGCCTCCCCGAGGAGGAGCAGGACGGCGAGGGCGAGGGCGAGGGCGAGGAGGAGGAGGCGGACGACCCGGAGATGTTTGACTACTTCCGCAACCGCGGCACGGGTGAGGTTGTCAACTCGGACCCGCGCATGATGCCCGAGGCGCTGGAGGCGCGTGGCGTATCGGGGCTGCAGAGGTTTGCGCTTGTATGACAGCATTGTATCGGGCACAAGGTAATACTACCTCCTTAAAGCGCCCGCATTGTTGTGACTGTGATAACCCTCGTCTTGAATATCATAAAATCTAGGTATACACATGCGTCTAGCTAGAGTTGGAGCTGAACGGTCAAACTCGGCATTGCATCCATACATCATTTCCCATACATCTCTTGCACGTCACGCCCAGCCACGTAACATAAGAATACGCGAAACCCAGGTAAAACAGCAACACAGCTTTGGAGGCTGCAAAACCAGAATGCCTTCGCAAAAAAAAAAAATACTGTATGTAAAGACAGGATTAAGAATATGTGTAGTGAGTGTAGTCTAATAGGAAACCCAGGAGGGAAAATGTAAAGCTAGTTATTGCACACAGTGCGTGCCTCAGCCAAAGGCCTTGAGGAATCCCCAGATGAAGAAGCCAGAAAGTACCGGAATGGTAAGATTGTCATCCCAGCCGAAAACATCGACCACCTCGCTGGCGGCCGCGACGAAGCCGGACCAAAGGCTCACGACGCCGAGCGCCACCGGGCCAGACACGGTGGCCTGGGCCGCAGATAAGCCGAGCGGCTCCGCGACGGCGGGGGGCAGGGACAGCGAGCCCCTGAACATGAAGGCCTCGTCGCCGGGCAGCGGGCCGTAGGTGGGGACGAGCCAGCCCCAGAAGGAGGCGGCGGTGGCGACGCCGACCAGGAAGGCGGCCGATGAGCCGGCGAGGGACTTGCCGCGGCGGATGCGTGGGGTGTAGGCGCCGTAGAGGCGGCCAAAGGTGCTCGCGGCCGTGTCGCACCAGCTGAGGAGGAGGGTGCCGACGGTGCCGACGTCCTTGGGGAAGCAGTAGAGTACGATCAGGGCGCCGAGGAGGTAGAAAATGACGCCGTTGTAGCCCGAGAACTCGGACTCGCGCATCAGCGCGCCCAGGACCGAGACGTAGAAGCGGTTGAAGCCCGGGTGGTGGTGGCGCAGCAGATCGACGGCCGAGACGGGCACCAGCGCCGCCAGGAGCCACGGCCACACGGCGTCGGCCTGCGTGCCGCGTAGGTACAGCCACACGACCACGAAGCCGATCGAGACGTGCAGGAACTTGCGCGGCACCTCGTGCTTGTGCACAAAGGTGCGCCAGTGCCGGTGGATGGGGATCAGCCCGAGAGGAGAAGGGCTCCGGCTGAAGTCGCGCCAGCTCCAGTATGAGGTCGACGACGGCGGGGCAGTCGTTGGTGGCGCGAGGTGGCCGTTGGTCTTGATGGCAGGGAGAACAGGTGTTGCACCGGTGGCGCTGCCTTTACTCTTCTTTTCATCGGTGGCGTACTCAGGAGTCGGTGCAAGCGTGGTGGCCTTTGTTTTGCTGATTTTGGCCGCCTTAGCACCATTGGCTGACGACAGCGGCGCAACGCGGCGCGACTTGATGGGGCTGCGGCTTCGTGTGCGAGGTCTTCGAGCGTCTGGGTTGCCATCATATTCATCCTCGTCCATGTCCTCCTCGACGGGCTGCGGGGTCGACAGCCGCTTGCGGGCGGCTGACCTCGTCGTGGGCCCAAGGTATGAGTCCTGAGAGGATGCCTGGGCATCCCTCAGTCTCTCGGACGGCGTGGGACTCGGCGAGATGACACGGGTGGTTGGCGGCCTCTGGACGGCGGCAGACATGGTGACGGCTTCGTCGTCGTGCTCGAGCGCGAAAAGAGGAAGTGGGGGCAAAGATATCAGCCCTGCGAGAGTTCGGCCGCGCTGGAAAAAGCGCAGGCGCTGGACAGAGAAGTAAAACAGCGATGGTGTCGGTGCGCAAGAAACGGCGAGAGATGCGAGATGGTTGTCCCGTCGGGAGACGCGAGAGCAAGGCGGAGGCTCTGGGGTGGGGGCCGAGGTGGTTTCAGGCGCTTGCTGCGGCTGCGGCTGTGGCTGCTGAGGGCGTTTGGTGATGGTGTTGGGCGTGGCCAGTGATATTGGATCCAGCGTGAGAGGCGATGCTGTGGAAGGCCGTGAGCCTCCACCACATCGTCAGGAGGAGGAGGAGGATAGAGGGAGGCAGCGCCAGCAATGCGGCCCGTCAGACTTCGGCCGAGATTGGTGGCCTGTTGGAAGCCCACCAGCGGCGGGTGAGGAGGGGCAAATTTAGGGGCGCTGGGGTGCTGGCGATGCGGTTTAATGCAGGGAAGCTGGGGATGGGCTTGAAAAATTAGACCAAAATGCGTACCAAGGCCGGTCAGCTCGGTTGAAAACACGTCACGTCAACGACCCTGGGCCACATGGATTGGACGCCCGGCGGGTGCGACGGGAGGCCGTGCACTTGACGGGTGCTGGCATGTGATAGGCTGAGTGGCTCCCAGTAAACAAGGAAGGCCGCTGCTGGCCCAAAGTCCGGATTTGCCTTGGCAGAGGCAGGAATTGCCCTGAGCCTGCAGTCGATCATCTTCACTGGACCGAGGTGGTGACTACCACTAAGTAGTCTCGTGGAAGCCTATCAATGCCTCACCGTCTCCAGTGACCCTCCAGGTACCCATCGATGCCAGCTCATGTACCCCAAATCTGTGCTTCACGCTCCACGCAGCCCAAGTGACCATGTGTACTGTATGGTGACATCAGGCACGAGACCAGCTCTCCCACCAGTTTGGATCAACAAGCCTTGTGGGGCTGGGTCTCCACCAAATTTACAGCGCATGAACGATAAGCGACAGACCCCACATTGGCTTGCCGATAAGATTGTGGTCGCGTTTCCCAATTGATTTTTTTTTTGGACGTCACTTGAGCGCGAACTCACTAACAGGCGCTTGCGAGTCTGCAATTCCAGGCGCTCTCATCGTCAGTATCCAACACCCATGGCGCCCAGCGCCCCTCGGAAGTTTCCCCGGTCATGGGATGCCCTGACGCCGCCCCTCGCGGATTTCATCCTCGAGGCAGTGGCGTCGATGGGCTTCAAAGAACTCACACCTGTCCAGGCCGCCACCCTCCCCCTTTTCAGGGGGAACAAAGATGTAGTGGTTGAGGTACGTAATCCGACTGAACTACCGGCGTTTATCTGTCTACTAACTGTGCTTCACGGCTAGGCAGTCACCGGCAGTGGGAAAACGCTGGCATATCTGAGTGAGTGACACAAGGGCCATGAAAGTCACGAAAGTTGTGAAAGTCATGACAGCTCCACCTCCGCCTTGGTGTCACTCATGCTAACACCAAAATGTAGTCCCCGTCATCGACAGGCTTCTCCGGAGGGAAGATGTTATCAAGCGCCATCATGTCGGCGCCGTCATAGTGTCGCCGACCCGCGAGCTGGCCACGCAGATTCACAGCGTGCTCACCTCGATAATATCATTCCACGCGCCATCTGCGGGCCTTGTCCCCTTCCTCAAGGGCGACGAGAAGCGGCCAGAAACGGCGGTGCCCGTCCTCGTCTCGCAGCTACTGGTCGGCGGCACCGTAAAGGCGGCCCAGGACCTCTCAGCCTTCCTGCGCACCAGCCCCAACATCCTGGTCGGGACCCCTGGCCGGCTCGCCGAGCTGCTGTCGTCGCCGCACGTGCACACCCCGCAGTCGTCCTTCGAGGTCCTGGTGCTGGACGAGGCCGACCGCCTGCTGGACCAGGGCTTCCAGAACGAGCTCCAGCGCATCCTGGGCTTCCTGCCCAAGCAGCGCCGGACGGGACTGTTCAGCGCCAGCGTCTCGGATGCCGTCGGTGAGCTGGTCCGTGCAGGGCTGCGGAATCCGCAGCGTGTCGCCGTCACGGTCAAGCGCTTGACCGACGGCGGCATCGTGGAGGATATGAAAACGCCTGCTAGCTTGCAGATGTCGTACCTCACCGTGTCTGCGAGCCAAAAGTGGCCGGCGCTCATTCAGTTCTTGAACAAGGTGAAGCCAACACCATTAAGGACTATCATATTCGTGTCGTCTTGTTTTGCTGTCAAGTACGGGCTTATCCTCTTCTCTGTTTTGTATCTCTGCGCTGAACGCGGTGGCACATGGTGACTGACACTGTCACCAGATACTTCCACGCCGTAATCGCCTTATTACTTCCCAAGGGAGTATCCTTGATTCCATTACACGGAAAACAGGAGCCGCAAGTCAGGGAGAGATGCTTCGATCGCTTTGTGGGATCTTCCAGCCCGGCTGTTCTACTCACCACAGATGTGGCGGCTAGAGGTCTTGACATTCCCCAAGTTGACGTCGTATTTCAGTTTGATCCACCCTCAGACCCCAAGACGTTCCTCCACAGGGCTGGGCGTGCTGGCAGGGCAGGAAGGCGGGGACTCGCTGTAGCTCTGCTGCTGCCTGGCCGTGAGCAGGACTACGTGGGGTTTCTCGAGGTCCGAAAGACACCCATCACCCCACTCGAGAATCCGGTTATCGACGTGTCGAAGGAGGAGGTTTCAGCGTTCGCATCAGCGGTCAGGAAGCAGGCGCTTGCTGACAGGGAGGTGCTCATGCTCTCTCAGCGAGCATTCGTGTCCTGGGCCAGGAGTTACATCGAGCACAAGGCCACCAGCATATTCCGCATCACCGACATCGACTGGGTAGACATGGCCGAGGGGTGGGGTCTGCTGAGCCTACCCAAGATGCCCGAGCTCAAGGGCAGCGGCATCGACCGGGGCCTCGGCCTCGGCATAGACCTGAACAGCGTCCAGTTCAAGGACAAGACCAAGGAGAAGCAGCGGCAGATCGAGATGGCCGAGGCCGAGGAGGCGAAGAGGAGCGGCGGCGCCGCGGCGGCGGTCGCGGCCGTGGCGGCGAAGAAGAAGAAGAACGAGGCCTGGAGCGGCAGGCAGGGGCAGGAGGACGTGCGGGTAGCCCGGAGGGAGAAGAAGAAGCGCAAGCGGGACGCGGAGCGGACGTCCAAGATGACGGACGAGGAGAAGCAGAAGCAGCGCGAGCTCGAGGAGCTCCTCGGCGAGGTCAGGAAGAAGACCAAGCAGGATGCTCTGCACGATGACGACGCCGAGTTTGGCGGGTTTGATGACTAGACCATCTCCTCGCGATTGTCAAATCACAGGCGCGCCCAAAAAGCGAGCGATCCATCCAAACGAGTAATATTTACACGAATACGTTATTCCCTCAGCATGCTATCCCGGGCTAGAGCGCACGCCGAGCGGCTTCTTTGAGAAGCTCAGGCGGATTCCGCCCTCGGCGCTATTGTGCAGCTTGTAACCATACAAGTCGTGGAGCGCCTTGGTCGCAAAAGAAACGTCCTCAAACTCGACAAGGCACATAGGCCCGCTCTGCTTGGTACGGAGGCAAATGCGCTTGTACCCCCTCTGGTTGGAAAAAATTCCTTTGAGCTCCTCCTCAAACGTATCCATAGGCAAGTTCCCGACGGAAAGGGTATTGCAGGGTAGGTTTTGATCCGTCGAGTTGAAGGGCAGGAGATTAGGGCGCAGGAATCCCGATATAGGTTCCACAGGTGAGGGTCCGGACGGCACCATGGAGTCGTCGGTGTTGAGCGAGATGTAGCGATCGCCGCTGGAGCCCGCAGTCGCACCAGAGGGAACCCAAACCCCTGCATAGTCGCTTGGATCCTCTGGGACTGAAGAGTCGGGTTTGTCCACATCACCGCCACCCGAGGTGTAGCCTGAGTCTGAGGCCAGCATCGGGTAATAATCGGCAAGCGACCCGCTCGAACCGAGGAAGTCGAGGTCGTCGGCCACCATGTATGGGTAGCTCTGGATATCGTCCCACGCGCAAAGCTCGTCAAACGGCCCAGCCCCGAACTCCATGGGTTCAGGTGGCTGCGAGGCCACTTGGGCTGCTGGATCGCCTTGGTCCGGCAAGAGACTGTTCTCGGAGCTGGACTCGTCGTTCAGGTCCGGCGCCAGGTTTACCGACGCAGCCGGTACCGGCCCGGCCGCCTCGGGTTGGGCCGCCTCGGATTCCTCGAGCTTGCGGTAGCTTTGGAGGAGGGTCAGCTGAAGGCCTTGGACCATGTTGATGACGCGCCTCTTCAAGCCCTCCTCGACGAAGTTGAGCTCCCGTTCGACTTCCTGCTCGAGTTGCCGTCTCACCAGGGGCGGCAGCTCCCTTCGAAGGTAGTCTTCGAAGCCCTCGAGTTCGCCCTTGTTCAAGTCGTTGTCCTCGTAATCTACAAGCATCCGTCATTGTTAGCGTAGATAAGACAGACCTGACGGTCCTCTGTTAGTCACGGCCATGACAGCTTACAGGGGCTCGGGATCTCCTCCTCGCGCACGTCGGGGAAGAGGATCCGGTACATCTGTCGCCACTTCTGGGGCTCGGTCAGGTCCTCGACGCCGGCGGCGCGGTCCTTCTTCCGGGACCGCAACTGCTTCTCCTGCGCCTGTGTGAACCCGTCGTGCAGCTCGGGCTCGCGGACCCCACACGGCTCCGGCGCCCTGGCGTGCGTGCTGAGCTCGTCCTCGGCCTCGAAGCGCTCGCAGCAGCGGGGGCAACTGTATCTCGGCAACGCGTGCTTCCGGTACAGGTGTTCCCTGTGGTAGAAGGGGGGTTAGTTGGCCAAGGCCAGGGCATGGTTCCGGGAGGCGCTGTGTGGAAGAAAGAGGCCGACTTACTTGATCCGGTGAACAAAATCCCACCCTGGCCCGCAGCACGGGCGCTGCTGCTTGTGCTTGCGCGCGTTGTGCTTGTAGTAAGGACATGCGAGTTTTGCCCTCTCGTTGCCGTCGTTTTGCGCATCGAGCCTCGGCCGCTTTCCCCGCCTTTTATCATCGCCGTCGGTGCTGCCGCTGTCTGGGTCCGACTGGCCATCGCCGCCGGCCCGTTTTGCTCCTGCGGTGCTGCCATGACCGGTGGCGGGCTGGGGAGAGGAACTGTGGCTGCCCCCCGGCAACGCTGTGCCCCCCGCGACCGTCCCGCTCGAGCCCCCCGCCCGCCTTTCCAGCTGCTCAAGGCGCCTCTTGAGCTTCTTGCCTGAGCGTATTGTGGGAAAATGTCAGCCTATGCCAAGATTATGGCTTCAACGGACTGGAAGATACGCGGTTTGCATACGGTAGCTACGCTGCGCAATGCGGTTTTGTATCCTAAGCCTCTCGGCCAGGTCTGAGGTACTGGTCCATTCTTTTTCCGGGCCGGCAGCAGGCGCCAAAGCGATAAATCCCCTTGTCGCGGAGGGTATGGGTACAGGGGTGCTGGGTGGGACCCCGAGCCTTCTGTCGAGCCATTGGACAAAGAAGGACATGACCTTATCAACGATGACTGCCTTGGGGAGGCTTGAGCTATCCGTATCCTCCGAAGAGGATGCGTAGTCTTGGGAGGACTCCACTGTCGTCATGGTTGAGGGCGCCTGTCTGACCCAACTTTGCAAGCTGCCTGCCTGCTGAAGCCGGTGGCGGCGGTGAGTCTGACCATTGAATGGGATTAGGGGGTTTTGGTTCCAGCCGGACCTGGTGAATGGACTGGAAGGCTGGTAGGTGGCCATCACAGGCCCCCTTTTAGGACACTCCATATCTGCGGGTTTTGGGAGCGGAATAAGGGATAGGAAATGGGGGAAGACAGATCGAAAGGCAGCCAGAGCACGGAATCAGAAGGTATTAAAGGCAAAAGGTCAGCACATGGCTGCTGGTAATCGACCCCGATTGGGCTTACACAGCCACCCCACACAACTATTCTGCGTCTGGCAGGGCGAGGTTTCTACGCGGCTGCGTAAAACCCCAGGTCGCACTGTCGGCAGAGCGAATCTGATTGTGAAGCACGCTAAAGAGAAATGGAAAGAAGTGAACTTGACACATAGGAAGGGATAAGAACAAGAAAGACGTAAATAGTTAGGAAAAGGGAAAGAGTATAAGTGATATATGAAACAGGATACAGGAAATAAGAATAACAATAAGACTAAGAAAGATTATAGCATAAATGACTAGCCATTTTTTGGTAGTGCGCGTGCTCTCCCAAAAGGCATTCAGCGGCATGGGGTAGATGGTCAAGTCGATGGTGGGGTTGAATGCCTAAATACCCACTGGCGTGTACCGACCGGTATCAACTCGACTTTTCAACGAGGAATAACGAATAATTAAATTTAACCTTGAACAATATGTAAAAATGTTGTTCTCTATGGTAGTTGCTCAAAAGAGTCGCTTTTCCCGGGAAAAGTGTGACTGCCATCCATTTTGGTGTGAATCTAATTCTAGTTCATGGCTCCCTGGTGACCTGGCCTTGTCATAATCAATGCAGTGTGGCCAGTTCCCGAATCGTGTAGCCACATCTCCAGCTCCAGCACATCTTCCTTGCACAACGAACCGAACCGCCTTCCCTATTCAAACCACCAAACCTCACAACTTCCCAGGCCGGTCCTGCCTTTTTGACCGTCGAATCCGAGCGCAGACGGTAGAATCTCGAGCCGATCAACCCGACCAAGCTGCCCTGCGACACGAACCCCGATCCGTGATAAATAAGCGATGGACGCCCGGAACAACCTCTTCGGGCAGGGCCCGCGGGCGGGCGGCGGCGGCGGCGGTCTTCCGGGCCGCCAAGTGCAGCGCGCACCCGGCGGCCCGCCACCCCAGCAGGGCTACCCGCAGCAGCAAGGCTATGGCGGCGGGGGCGGCTACGGTGCTCCCCAGCAACAGCAGGGCTACGGCGGCGGAGGCGGCGGCTACGGTGCACCACCGCCCCAGCAACGACAAGGCGGCGGCGGCGGCTACGGGGCCCCTCCGCCCGGCAACTACGGCCAGCAGTCGGCGGGCGGTCGCAAGGTCCGCCTCCGCCCGGCCAAGGTCGAGGACAAGAACCTGCAGAACATCTACATATTCACCAACATCTGCGCCGTCTCGCCCGAGGACTTCCCCGCATCATCCGGAGATGGCGACCTCTACATACGCATCAGCGGCCCGATGATGAAGGGTCAGGACTATGTCGTCATGGGCCGCCCGACGCCCGGCTTCCCGCGCGGCGGCATCGGCCTGTCGGAGCCCCAGAGGGCGTGGATGACCATTGGCGTCATGGACGAGCTCGAGGGCGAGCTCTACGACCCGCTCGGTGGCGGCACGCCGTACCTGGGATCCATGGACGTCGAGGTTAGCTTCGCGTCGAGCAAGAAGTTCACGGACGAAGCTTATGACCAGGAAGAGCTGGAGAAGGCGGTGCAAAAGACCTTCTCGAATCAGATGTTTGCGCCGCGCCAGCGGGTGCTGCTCGACATAAGGAGCGTCCCGCTCATCCTTGTCGTCAAGACGGTCACGCTGGTTGACCTGAGCATGGGCGAGAAGTCGGGATCCCAAACGAGCTCCGACCCGGGGTCCCGCGGCGTGCTGACCACGCAGACAAGCGTCGACTTCTTCCGCGACACCAAGTCACCAATCAAACTCAAGGCGTCCAGCCGCAAGGCCGCCTCCAACTCCATCGTCTCGCCCGACTTCAAATTCGAGGACATGGGCATCGGCGGTCTCGACAACGAGTTCAGCACCATTTTCCGCCGTGCCTTCGCTTCGCGCATCTTCCCGCCCGGCCTGATCGAGCGGCTCGGCATCATGCACGTCAAGGGAATCCTGCTCTACGGACCCCCTGGCACGGGCAAGACGCTGATCGCCCGCCAGATCGGAAAGATGCTCAACGCGAGGGAGCCAAAGGTCATCAACGGTCCCGAGGTGCTGAACAAGTACGTCGGACAGTCCGAGGAGAACATCCGCAAGCTGTTCGCCGACGCGGAGAAGGAGTACAAGGAGAAGGGCGACGAAAGTGACCTTCACATCATCATCTTTGACGAGCTGGATGCAGTTTGCAAGCAGCGTGGTTCAGGTTCAGGGGGCGGCACTGGAGTCGGCGACAGCGTTGTCAATCAGCTTCTGTCCAAGCTGGACGGTGTCGATCAACTGAACAACATCCTTCTCATCGGAATGACCAACCGCAAAGACATGATCGATGACGCCCTACTCCGTCCAGGCCGTCTCGAGGTGCAGATCGAGATCAGTCTGCCGGATGAGCCTGGCCGTGAACAGATCCTCAAGATCCACACCTCCAAGATGGTCAAGAACAACGTCATCGAAGCGGACGTGGACACGGCGGAGCTGGCGGCCAAGACCAAGAACTTTTCAGGAGCCGAGCTGAACGGTCTGGTCAAGTCGGCCACGTCGTTTGCCTTCAACCGGCACATCAAGGTGGGCACCATGGCGGGCGTGTCGGACTCGGTGGCCGATATGAAGGTCAACCGAGCCGACTTCCTCAACGCGCTCTCCGAGGTCAAGTCGGCGTTTGGCGTGGACGAGGAAGAACTTGGGGCGAGCATCGTTTACGGCATTATGGACTACTCGCCTGTCATCCGAGGCATCCTCAGCGACGGCATAGAATACGCCAACAACGTACGGCAGATAGAGCGGCTCAAGCACATGTCGGTGCTGCTGCACGGCCCCCCGGGCTCGGGCAAGACGGCGCTGGCGGCCCATATCGCCATCAAGTCCGACTTCCCCTTCGTCAAGATCATCACCCCCACGAGCCTGCTAGGCTACAGGGACGAGGTAGCCAAGAAGGACTACGTGCACAAGGTCTTTACCGACGCATACAAGTCGCCGCTGAGCTTGCTGATCCTGGACAATATCGAGCGCATGATCGAGTGGAACCCCATCGGCCCGCGCATGTCCAACACCATGGTGCAGGCCATCCTGACGCTCTGCAAGGCGCCACCACCAAAGGTCGGGTTTCGTCTGCGTGCTTACTGCCATCCTACATAACGTATATCTGCTAACGCACGAAACCAACCAACAGGGCCACCGCCTGCTGATTCTCGCCACTACCTCGCGCCGTGGCATGTTGGACCAGCTGGACATGATGGACGCGTTCGACCGCGAGATTGCGGTGCCGGCGGTCCGGAACCTTAAGGAGCTGGGCGAGGTTCTGACCGAGTCGCAGCTCCTGGAGTCGTCGGACGTCAACGCCTGCCTCAACGGGGTCCAGGGAATCACGGGCACCGACACCGTCGGCGTTGGCGTCAAGACGGTGCTAACCATCGCAGCGGGCGCACAGATGGCCCGGGACCCCGTGGACCGGTTCAGCGAGGAGCTGTCGAAGGCCATTGTTAGTAGCACAAGGCAGTATTAGAATCTAGAGCAGGCCATGTAGAAATGATCATCTTTCACGACCAGTACAAAAAATATGGCGGTTGTACAGGTCCCAGGGATTAAAATGGTTAATGCTACAGGCTTTCCTACTTGTATTCTTTTGGTTATTCCTGTTGCCTTTAAGTTATTTCCTCGAGTCTTTTCCTTCCGAACGATCAAAACGGCGTTCCCACGCAGGGATCTTTGAGCGCAGTTGAAGAAGCACCAGCAGACGCTCTCACCGTTCAACACGACTGCGAGCGGGAAAGCTGACGTGGGGTTTCCGCCCAGGCACCGGGGTGAGCTCCCCGCAACCCCGGGAGTTCGAGGGTTTTCACATGTAGAATATAGGGTAGGGGAACGAGGTCTAGAACGACAGAACGGAGGATGTCATAATAACTATTATTCTTACCGTTATTCTTATTGCTGCTTCTACGGTCGTAGCAGCCTTCCTATTTCTTAGGTGAAACTGCCCTCTTTCTTGTCGTCGGCGCAAGGGGATCCCTCATACCAGGTTCTGTCACAGCATCGTGGTGTATTGGGGCTTGCGCAGGGTTAGGGTACCCCAGGGCCGTACCTGGGTGGAAAGCAGGCCGTGTGGGTGGAACAGCCCCAAGAAACGCTTGGCGATTGACTTGCTTGGAGGTGGAAACCTGGCCTAATTGAATGCCGACACGACACGCACCTGCACACGCCCACCACCCCAGTGTCACCCAAGACGGCCAGTTGAACACATCATCGCGAGACACACCGCATTGTAAATCTGTCCGGACAGATATCACTCCGAGCGCAGCTCAGCGACCCTCAGGTTCGTTGCGCGAAAACCTCCAGAGAAGCTCCGACGGCCGCCGCCGCCCTGATCCCAGAGCTAACGTCACAAACAGCGAAGCCCGCCTCCTACCCACCGGGACACATCGCCGCGACCATGATCACAGACAACGAGCTGTACCAGATCGCCATCATACTCGGCTCCGCCGCCATGGTCCTGATAGTGGTGTATCACTTCCTTGAAGTCAACACCCTCGAAAGCGAACCCGCCGATGCGAAGAAGGCCTCAGTTTCTAGGACAGGAGCCCAACCCGCCAAGGTCGCACCGAGATGACGATGCTCCATAGGCGGAAAGTTGGGGAGCTCCAGGCCACGAGAGCCTTTGCCACCTATTCGTCAGCCAACCGGCAGAGCTGGTGGGAGGATAGGCATGCAGCGGCAGGCGGAAACCAGGCGGCGGCGACGGTGCATGTACGATGTTTGGAGGACGAAGGAGAGCTATGATACCATCACGATACACAAAAACAAGCCGCAATCTATGGGCACATCGCTGCATACCACACCGGCCCAAAAGTGCCTCTGCCCTTCAAGATCCAAAGCGGAATGAAGGGGAGCAGGGGGCTCAGGGACAAGGGGTCTAGTAGATGGAGAGCAGCATAGATTATCAAAAGTGTTATAAACCTACCTACTACGGTAGCCTAAGAAGAAAGATCGCTCCGACACGGAGCGCTAACCTCCTTGTTGTGATCTTCCCGCCTTACGTTCTTTGTTTCCTTTTTTCTGTTTTAATCAGTACCTACCTATTTCCTGGCTTTCGAGTCTTGGGGGATGTCCCTGCGTCGTCGGCTTCCCCGCGGCCACTCAGGGTCGAGGCAGGTGATGCTTGGGCTCTGTCTGCAAACAAAGCAGTCGACTCACTGCCGCCTAAGGCGATATGCATCGTTGCAAAGCATACCACGTGTCTCGCCCAGCACCAACAACGAATGACGACTTGAGCTTCGGCGCGCGACTGCTTGCAGTCAGGCAACCAACCAAGGATCCACCCGGGACCGCTATCCAGGACCATTGCACCCCCCTGTGGGGGCTTGAGTCAGGAATTGGGTGTGGCTGGGCTTGGACTGCCAAGAAGGGACTAGCGCCTAACCGTGTTTTTCACTCCTGGGCTGCCACAGCCCGCGCCTGTTTGCTTTCGGTCGCGCGCGCCCCTTTCGGCGGTTGCCTTTGTGATGAAAAGCTCCTGACCGTGGCCTTTCTCCGTCCGCCTCTCCCACTCCCTCTTCTCTCCTATCCTCAAACAAACCACGCCAGCCCGCAAGAGTCGACGACCCATCTCCGTCAACGCTCGTCGTTTCTTCTTTATACCACACAGGCTGCACCCAACTTCGCCAGTCTTAGTCTTTGTTTTTAATTCGCCACCATCTTCTTCATTTCACTTCTTTTGCGCAATCACGCGCGACCTCTTCTGCCTTCTCATCGCGCGATCCAGACCAGCTCGCCCGCCTTTCAATCTCTGCCACAACAAACAAATCGTATTCACGACCTTCAAGTCCTTCAACTTGAGTCGCCCTCTCGCCAACTGAAGCCATTCATCACGATCGCGTCTCGATCGTGTTCAGGAAGTCTCTCACCTCCCCCTCACCAACATCTCTTCTTCACCATGTCGGCCAACAAGCTCGACAAGTCGCTCGACGAGATCCTCTCGAACCAGCGCCGCACATCTAGCCGCAAGGTTAGCTCTGCCCGTCGCTCTACCGGCGGTCGCCCGGCCACCGCCGCCCCTGTCGGTGGTATCCAAAAGAACGCGAGGCCCAATCGCAATGCCGCCGCGAAGCCTGCGCCTAGCAAGCCCACTTCCGCCCCAGGCACCAGCAAGATTGTTGTCTCCAACATGGTACGTACCGGCCCATTTCGTCAGCTACACTTATTTTTCAATCCTCAAACTGACTCCCTCCGTAGCCGAAGGACGTGACCGAAGCGCACATCAAGGTATGTTACCGATGAGGTCATCTGACCTTGCGCCTTTCGTCGAGACACTCTGTCGCATATTCTTCCACCGGATTTGAGCGTTTCCTCCAAACGGACCTCGTTCTTCCCGGCCCCTCTGTCTACGGAGGTCGTCCTGTCGGCTTGGCCGTCAGTCATCCTTCCAACAATGTCCGCACACGGTGGCACGTCACTATGGACATGGAAGTCGAGCCTACCCTCGGCGTTTCACACACGCATCTATGACCGCGTACTGTGCCAAGGGCAGCCTGGCAAGCTCCCTGGTCCGTCCGGTCGCGCTGTTGTCAAACTGCCAGAGAGGCTATCGCACCGCGGGAGAAATCCCAGCCCTACGCGGCCGTGGTTCTGAATCTCCGCCTGGTCCCGGAATTCAAGTCTCAGCCGTCATGTCCAGATGCAAGCAGTGAGCAGTGAGCAGAGTCAGCTCCTCGTCCCGTTTCCTTGAGGGGTGCTTGCGCAGACACCCTCACTCCGACAATCGGAGGTCCAGTCGAAGCATTGCGCCTGGACTGAGTCCATTCCGGCATATCGAGGACGGACTTGCCGAGGTGGCCTAGCACCTCGGAACGGAACAAGATTTGAAGTAAGGAGGATGAGGGCACGAACAAGGTTGTTGGCTTGCTCGGGCACATGAGAGAACCCTTTCGCGCAACGAGGATCGTATCACCGCGAGTGGTGCCCTTCTCGCTGCTGTTCGTGGGTCTCTGGTGTGCACAGCATGGGCTCACTGCGCTGCTTGCTCTCGAAATGTTGTTGGTCCAGACAAAGCGATATAAACGACGGAATTCCCCTCGAATGCCAGACGACCTGCCGAAGGAGGATCGAAACGAGACCGGTGCTGCGAACCTCGTCCACACTCATGGATGCTAATCACCATTCCCTACAGGAGTACTTCGGCAAATCCATTGGAACCGTCAAGAAGGTCGAGATCTCATACGGCCCTGGAGGAGTTAGCCGTGGTATTGCCACGATAATCTTCGCTCAGGCCGATGCGGCCAGCAAGGCCTTCCAGGAGCTCAACGGCATCCTCATCGACCAGAGGCCTATCAAGGTCGAGGTTGTCGTCTCTACCGCCGACCAGATCCCTGCGCCCAGGACCCTGAGCCAGCGTATCACGTACGTTTGACCAAGAACCTTGCCGCTTCACGCCTGCCGATGACACCTGTTGACTAACAATCCTGCTACCTCACAGCCATAACCAGCCCAAAGCCCAGCCTAAGTCCGCTGCTTCGGACAAGCGCGGTGCCAAGACCGGTGCCAACGGTGCTGCCGCTGACGGCGCAAAGGGTACCAAGAAGGCCGCTGCCAACCCTCGTCGCGCCAAGAACGCCAGACCGACCAAGAAGACGGCCGAAGAGCTCGACTCGGAGATGGCCGACTACTTCCAAGGTGGTGAGAGCAACGGTGCTGAGGGGACCAACACCGCGGCTCCTGTGGCCGCTGCGAACGGAGATGCCGCCATGGAGGAGGACATCCTGTAAATTCGTTGCCTGTCTGTGTTTGGGATTCGGAGCATCTTTCTCTGCAGTGCCCTCCCCCGCGTTCTGCGATGTTTTCGTCGTTTTACCACGCGAACACGTCGCTTCTCTCACCCGTTTCGATACCTGGGTCATCTACTTTTTCTTTATTATTACGCTTTGATGTGCTTTGGCTGGGGCTCGAGGGGACATGGTTTGCGGTTTGCTTGGAACAGTGATCAGATTGCTTGGCCGCTTGGGACTGGCATCCTTACAATAATGTACAACCAAAAACAAAATCTGATGAACTGGGGAATCATGGTATTTTCCACCCTGCTCTAGTGCTTTTCCCGCCTCCGTTGCACCCTGTCCGCGGGTTCTTGTCTACTATCCTATTTGAGCATAAGACGCAAGGGGACAGTATTTGTTCAGACTATTTAACCATCCCAGAATTACAAGACAGGCATTCATATTAGCTCAGGGTAGAACTCGAGCGTAGTCTGATTACCACTCATCTCTCCGCACGTCGTAAAAGCCGGCAGTAGTTGTAATCTTTCTCATTGCCTTGCGAGACACCACCCACGATCGGATTGAATAACCGGTAGCCCTGCCACACAGCTCATATCACGGGAATAGGTATCTAACAAGACAATATGCACCTCTTTATGGTAGCTAGAGCGCACGTGTTGATATAAGTGGTATTCTAGATAAAACAGGAGCGCAGCGCGAGATGACGAGCAGCGCGCCGCAAAGTCGCATACCGGCAAACACGACCCAGGGAGGGAGGGGGACCTGACTAGTCACGGCAACACCCTCTTCCCCCTTTCACTACCCGCCC
>NW_008804550.1:1352418-1372107 GCF_000145635.1 Gaeumannomyces tritici R3-111a-1
CTCACTCGGCCGCCTCGACCGTGGGACCCTTCTCGTCTACGAGGGCGAGCAGGTCGCCGCAGACGCGCAGGTTCTCGGCGGAGCTGAGGGCGCGGGCGACGCGGGCCTCGTGGCGCTCGCGGGCGACGCGGCGGAGGGCGCTGCCGAGGAAGCCGGCGAGGGCGGCGTCGAGCCCCCAGGCGTCGGGGATGAGGCGCAGGACCTCGAGCACGTCGAACTGGGCGCCGAAGCGCTCGAGCAGCGCGCCCGTCTGCTCGACCCGGTCGCTCGCGTCCCCGAGCGCCAAGAACTCGGCCAGGAGCGCGCCAAAGAGGGCGCGTGTCGTCCTCTCTTGCGCCGCCGCCGCCGCCGCCGCCTTTTGCTGCCTGCTGTCGGCGGCGGCGGCGGCTTGCAGCGGCTGGCGTTGCTGGTTCCTGTCGTCTGCGGCCTCCTCCTCCTCCTCCTCCTCCGCGTCCGTCTCGGCTGCGGGCCGCTGGCGGAGGCAATACCACACGGCCGAGTCGTAGTCGCCGAGCCCGTGGACGAGCAGTCGGAGAGCGTTTGCGTGGCGGCCCTCGCGCCCGTCCAGGATGACAGTCTCGGGGACGAGCAGGTCCTCCTCCCCCTCCTCCCTGTCATGCTCCTCCTCCTCGCCGTTGCTCACCCGCTGCTGCCCCGCCGAGATGCGTTCCCGGATGGCCGCGACGTCGTACTCGTAGGGGCCCTCGAGCAGCTGCAGGAGGCGCAGGCGCGAGTGCCAGACCTCGTCGCCGGGGGGCGCGTTGTCCGTCAGGAAGCGTCGGAACGTCGGCTTAGGCGGCCTTAGCGCGCGGTAGGCCGCGTACATGGCCGCCACGTTGGTGCGCGCCGCGGCCGACGACTCCAGGTCGGTCATGACCACCTCGAGGTAGTGGCTGACGAGCTCGCCGACGTAGACGGTGTGGCCTTTGTCGAAGACGAGGTGCTCGAGGTAGTACTTGACGGCGTCGGGCGCCTCCTCGCGGAGCAGAGCAACGACGTCGGCCGGGTGGAACTTGGGCGCGCGGCCGCCGTCGTCGGCAAAGACCTGCACGCCCAGCTTGGGGTTGCGCGCAGCCAGCCAGACACCGTACTCGCGGACCAGGCCCTGGTTGCTGATCTTGGATAGGTACTCGCGCACGCGCTGCTCTCCATCCTGGAGCTCGCCGCCGTCATCGCGCTCGCCCTCGACGATGCGCCGCCACGTGTCGAGCACTTCGCCCGCCATCTTGCGGCTCTGGTACAGCCGGCTGAGTACGTATAGGCGACTGTACGACTCGAGCAGGTCCACGGCGCGTTCAAAACAGTCCACGCCCCGGTCCACGAGCTCGTAGATCTCGGCCCGTGGCGACGAGCTGCTCTTGGCCAGTCCCAGCGGCGAGTCGCGGTCCAGCTCCAGCAGTACCGCCAGGAGCGACGCGTCGACCGTGCGAGACACCTCGTGCTCGTCGGGGACGCTTCCAAACCCCTTCCTTCGACGGAAAGCCGCAAGCAGCCGCCGAAGAAAGCTCAGCACCTTTGGGTCCAGGAGATTGACAGCATGGCCAACTTCATCGAACATGCTGCTCGACAGATACCTCTCAACGGTCCCCTTGACTCCCCCAAACACCCATATTCCGGTACGGCCCTCGATGATCTCATGCCGCAGGCCGGGTACCATGGACAAGACTATCCTGGGGTCCAGCCCGCCTTCGAGTATGATATCTTCCAGCGCCTTGAGCTCAGGCTCCGAAAACGGAGTCTCGGAGGAGCGCAGGAAGCTGGCGAACAGGAGAACCCCAGCCCGCTGCCTAACGTAGCTGAAGGTCCTGAACTCGAGCTCCGTGCGGGGGTCCCTGCCGCGGAACGTGTTGAGTACAGCGAAGAGCTGGCGACGGTCCTTGGCCGCATGAACAGCGGCCGGGTCGCCGTCTAACGCGTTCGCTTCCAGGCCCGCCTCCAGCTGTAGAAGCAGAGGGTTCCTTACAGCCCACCATATGTTCTTCTCGCCCCATACTGCGAGCCTCCCAACCGTCTTGGCCAGTCGAGCGGCCGCTGTTTCTTCCTCGGCACCCCGCGCAGCCTCCCAACCTTCGGGGAGGGGCTCTTCCTCGGGGGCATCCAGGTCTCGCTCGAAGAGATCCCTCTCTTTAGAGACACGCTCCATGGACAGTGCCGTGCGGGAGTCGACACTCCGCAAAGACATGGTGCCCGGGTTCTGTCGGCCAGAGGAGAATGGGGAGAAACGCTGATGCCGGAGTCTCTCTACAACCTCGTTCAGGAGCGACTCGTCACTACCGAGAAGGGAGCGGATGCCCAAAGACACCGTCCCCACAGGCGCGTCTTTCTCGGCTGCCTCCTTCTCTTCCGCATCATTTCTAGCTGCCTTGACCTCGAGCCAGAACTTTTCGGGCTCGTTTTCGCCCACATTCACATCCCACCGCTGAATCTCCAGGCCGTGATGCACACCGTCCAGGAACTGCTTGCTCATCGCCGCCAGCACATAGCCCTCCTCCTCGGGGGCCAGCGATGGTGTGGACGACGCGAGGTCGGATGAGCCTCCGTCCACAATAACTTCGTCAGGATAGCTATCAAACTCTAGTGTTGGGCGCGTAGGGTCTCCGTCGAGGTTGACAAACATGCCGATCCCGGGCTCCGAGGGACCCGTGCCCGTGACGAGAAGAAACTCGTCGGCGGTCGGGGAGACGATCAGGGGCTTCAGCAGCACTGGCGCCGGCGTTGGGGTCGGAGTTGCAGCACGAGGGCCAACTGGAGGGAGCGGCTTGTCGGTTGCTGGCGGGGGCCTGAGTGCCCTGTCTGACGGCGGCGCAGGGCTTCTCGAAGGGCTGGGTACATCGGGGGCGATGTGTCCAGCGTCACCAGCAGGCTTTGCCTCGGCTCTCGCAGCAACGCTGGTGATGAAGTTCCCGAGGCTGGTACTCCTATTATGGCCAGCACCCCCTGGGGCCGGAGACCGCGCAGTGGCGGACGAGGAGCTCCGCGTTAGACCACCGCCGTTGCCGCTATCCGCGCCTGCCCCAATATCCTGAACCTGGCCTATAACGTCGGTGCTCTGGGTGTGGTCCAGGGATGAGATACTCATCAGGGGGATCTTGAGTTGCCTATCGACATCCACAAGAGCGTAGGTGTGCGAGTCGGCAACGCAGGCTATGTTGTCCCTTCGTACAGACAGCCTAGAACCCGCAAAGTCGATGTTCCTCTTGCCACGCACATTTTCCTCGCCGACCGATACGACCTGGACACGCTTGTTGAGGGACAGCAGGACCGTGGGCGCCGCGGCGGGCGTGGATGCCCCAGGGGCCTCCTCGTTGAGGTCGACACCCCCTATCCAGCTGCAGTTTTTGACGTTGATCTCGTTGTATACCGGGCTGAGCTCGGGGAGAGAGTAGAAAGTTACGGTAGAGTTGCACAGCACACAGGCCTTGCCGACCCTTGGGAGGAGGAGAATCTGCTGGACGCCGGGCAGGGCGACGGTCAAGGTGGCCGACTCGATATAGAAGGGCCGCAGCCTCGACGCGAGGATGAATACGGACGTGGCGGTCTTGTCGGCGGGATCAGGCGGGATCTGGACGAAGTGGAGCAGCTCCGAGGCCGAGGTTCCGATGTACAGGTTGCTCTCTACAGGAAGGAGGCATGGAAGCATTGTTAGAGGTGGGCTTGACAAGGGGAGCGCGCGCATTACGACTGCGGGGGCGCCGGTCGGGGTCGAGGCATGCATACCCCAGTAGTCAACACAGTTGATCCGGATGTCCTCCTCGTCGCCGTCGGCCGACAGCGGCACGTCGTGGAGCAGCGTGCGCAGGACGAAGGGGCCTGGCTCTAGCCGGGGCTTGGAGGGGAGCCCCTCGCTCTGCGATGTCGACGCCATGTCTCCGTTGGCTGCGTCAGCATTATTATCGGGTGGGCATTAGGGAGCGCCCGGTCGGCGAGTCTAGCGCAGGCGTGGACCAAGGATGGAGGTAGGATGTCGAATGACGACGGAAGCTACGTCAAGCAAGGCTGACAGCCTCGACCTTTGATGGCTGGGATTGAGGGCGAGCTCAACCGCTCTGACGGACCCACAGGCACCACAGGCACCACAACCAGTGCTACGACACGCTAACAAGCTGCCCGCCCAGCGCAAAGCACGCGTGTCGGTGGCTAGCAAAACCCCCCTCCAGGGGCACCCCAGCGAAGCTCAATTGGAGCCGAACTGGGGTCATGGCTGCGGCTGCATGCCGAGCGTTGCAGCGTGTTGCGCTTTGGTGCACCACACAGCACCACACAACACCTACCATAACCAGCCACATTTCCTCCGCATCGACTGCGCTGTGTCGTGCACCTTTTTTGACCCGAGCATCGCTAGACCAGATGTTGAACGTTTGCGCTGCCAGATCACGGTGGCCGTAGATCGCAGATCTCTTGTCTTTCCAACTCTCAAGAATTTCCCCACGGCACCCACCAAAAAAAGGGCGTGTTTACCCAGCAATTGACTTGCCCGCCCCCTCAGCATCCCACAATGGCCGAGGCTGCCGCCCCCGGAGCTCCGCCTGCCGCTGGCGGAGCCGACACCGCCAACAAGTTCCAAAGCGCCATCTCAGCGTGGAGAAGTAAGGACTGCCAGGCAGACACAGTGTTGGACTGGTTGTGTTCTTCAGACTGACACCATCTGTTCACCAGATCTGGACTTCAGCACACTGGTGTCCAACCTCGACAACACAGCATCCGAGATCGTCACCTACCAACGAGACTCTACGGTGCAGCGGAAGGACCTGGCGCAGAAAACCAAAGACTTCCGGAAACTAGATGACGCCACCAAGCTGACAGAGATCAAGGGGCTACTGAAAGGTGTGTGTGTGCGCGCGCAGACCCCGGCTCTGGGTGCGAGGGGCAGACATGGCTAACCAAAACTTGTGCGGCAGCATACCAAACATTCATCGACCTCCTCACCAACCACTCCAAATCCATCAACTCGTCGTTTATCCACGCCTACAATGCCCTCTCAGACGCCCCAGACCCCTACCCGCTGCTCGAGGCCTCGGTCGACTCGATGCTCTTGTCCGAAGACACCCTTCCCAAGCTTACCGAGGAGAACGAACACCTCCAGAAGACGGTGGCCAAACTGACTACTCAGCTCGACGACACCGAGGCCCGTCTGCAAACCGAACGGGCGGCCCGCAAGGAGCTTGAGGAAAGCCTTGAGACCAGAGTCAGGGACGTCGAGACCACCTGGATCGCCGTCGTCGACGAGAAGAAGGACAACTGGGCCGCCAAGGAGAAGGCTCTCGAGGACAAGCTGGAGCATCAAGAGCGTCTGTTAAGCGGCATCAGGGCTACCGAAGAGGTCAATGAGCGTCTCGGTAAGACTGCCGGCGATGGCGACGAGTCCCAGCGCGCACACGTCATGAGCGCCGAGCTCGAGATGGTCAACTCGGACCTGGAGCGCACGAGCGCACGCTTAGCCGAGGTCGAGGCCCGCAACGAACAGCTCCGTCTCGACCTGGCGCAAGCCAAGTCGCAGGTCGGCTCCCAGTCCGCCGCCTCTGTCGCGCAGCAGCTTGAGGACGACCCGGGCTACATGCGCATGCGCTCCGAGAACTCGTCCCTCATCCGCAAGCTCGATGCCGCCCGCGTTGAGAAGACGGCCCTAAAGCGTGACCTTGACGCTCGCCTCAGGGGTCTCGAGCGCGAGGTTGCCGGGCTCAAGGAGGAGCGCGAGAACTTGCGGGCCAAGGTGAAGAAGTGGAGCGACTACGATGACGTCAAGCAGGAGCTCGAGGTCCTCAAGAGCATCGAGTTCGCAACGGGAGACGACGACGATATGCGTACATCTCCCGATGACGACCATCTCGCGGCCTCGGGCGGCGGCAAGGGCAAAGGCGACACGCTGGAGCAGCTGCTCCTGGCGAGGAATAAGAAGCTGAGCGACGAGCTCACGATGCTGAGGGTCTCCCATCAGGACCTCCAGACTCGGCTACAGAATCTCCAGGAGGAGCTGTCGAGGACCAACGCCGAACTGGAGAAGTCGCAAACCCTCAACGAGAAGCTGGAAAACGACCTTTCGACGATGCAGGCCGAGGGCGCAAACGCCTTCCCCTCAGCAGCGTCCGTTGCAGGCACCTACGTGAACCGCTACGCACCCTCCATGGCCGGCACCCGGAGGGGCGGCGGGAGGACGAGCCCAACGTCGTCTATCATCAGCGGTTTCGCGCCTACAGGTAGCATATCTGAGCGTGAGCCCATGGGTGGCGGCTCAGGAATCCTGCCCATGGTCACGGCGCAGCGAGACCGGTTCAAGAAGCGCAATGCGCAGCTGGAGCAGGAGCTGTCCGAGTCGCACCGCAACGTGTCGCAGCTGCGGCAGGAGATCGCGGCGCTGCAGAAGGACAACCTCAACCTGTACGAGAAGTCGCGGTACGTGCAGAGCTACAGCCGGGGAGGGGCGCACCAGACGGCGGCGGGCGTCGGCTCAGCGGGCGGTTCGACGTCTGCGTCGGCCTACTCGGCCAACCCGAACCCGTCGACCGTATCGATGGGCGGGACGGGTAACCCGGGCATCGCGCTGGACCGGTACCGCAAGGCGTACGAGTCCAACCTGAGCCCGTTCGCGGCCTTCCGCGGCCGCGAATCGGCGCGCGCCTACAAGCGCATGTCGCTACCCGAGCGCGCCGTGTACTCGGTCACGCGCATGGTGCTGGCCAGCCGCACGAGTCGCAACCTGTTTGCCGTCTACTGCGTGGCGCTGCACCTGCTCGTCTTCCTGTCGCTCTACTGGCTCGGCACCGTTGACGTAGAGCAACACGCCAGCAAGCTGAGCGCCGTCGCCGGCAGCGCCATGGCGAAGGGCGCTGCCAAAGGCGCTGCGGATTCGCACGGGGGCTGGCGGAGCGACGACTTCAAGGGTAACTAAGGAAGCCAGGTGGCGCCCGAAGAGTCCCACGCCAATGACGACGTGTTGTAAAAACCTGTTGCAGTTTGCATGTATCAAAAGACCGCCATGTCCCCTTGTTATGCCCAGGGCGTTGACTTTGATTGGTTATGTTATATGAGGTGTCCCTTTTTATTCCACTTGTTGCCTTTTTTTTCTGCCTTATCATATCGCCAGTGCCCCTTTATATTGACGTGGGCGTTGGACAATTGATGCGTATACCCGACAGGATGGCTAGATCACATTTTTGATAGGGAGCAGGTACAAACGCAGTGCTGCTTCATCCCACCCGTCCTCGTTTTTCGTCGTATCCTACTTCCTGGTCTTCCTTCCACTGAGCCTACTACACCATCGGCGGGCGGCTACGGCCGAGGAACGCGCTGGGAAGAAAAAGCCTGTTTGCCGCCCATGGGGAGCACCGAGATGTTTAGGATACGCGATAGATGACGAGGCGTGTCGCCCTGCCCACCCTCCTTTGGAATTTCTCAGGGATAGAGTCAATACCAAGACGATCAAGTGTGCAGGGAAACGTAGCCTGTGGCACCAGAAAGGTCTTGTAGAGATGGGTATACCCGCCGCCGCAAAGGATGGCTCGCCCAGTGTCTAGGCGGGCACACTATGGCAAGAATAGCCTAGGCCCATGTCGACTTCTCTCACTTGGCCGTTTCCTTTGGTTTTTGGCGGGCGGTTAGAGGCCTTGGAAAATTGAAATAGAGTTGAGGCCCGGTAAAGGACTGGCGCTCCCGGCGTTTCCTGCCAAGCCGTCGTAACCGATCGGGGAAATTCATCCTGGCTTGGAACGGCCGGGGAAACCCCTGCCTGCCAGAGCGGGTGCGCGCGCGCGCGACATATGGCAGGTGGGTTACGTTTGCCCTACACCACATCTCGGAGCACAGCAAATCACCGAGCAGAGCCTGCCGATTCCCTTCCCTTGCCGTCGCACTATTACAAGCCTTCCGTGCCGCCTGCTGGATAAAGGTAGACATTACGAATGTTATACCAGGACGCGGCATGGCAAAACAATACACGGCTCCGGAGGGCACGCATAAGTTTAGGTATCGGGACATAGATGGCGGGCCGTGTGTAGTAGCAAATGGCAGGGAGAGCAATAATAGGACCCAAAGCAGGACGCAAATACGCCATCCCTTAAAGGCATGTCGTTGGATGCATCATCGGTACTCCCCGTCCGTCTTCTGACAAGGCGACTGCGTGTTTGGAGCACGTCCCACGGGACTATTAGTGTCACGGAGGACCAAGGATATCTCCCTACCCGACAGCGACTACCAGCGTTGCGCTACATCACATCGCCAATAACGGCCTCATGACCCTCTCCACGTTGCATGTGTCTGCTTTGTGCCGGTCATGGACGCGGGTGTGCGTGGTATCGTCCTGGGGAAGCGCTATTGATGTCGGTGCAGCTCCGCCCAGAGACCGCGTGCGGGACTTGGCAACAGCGAATACCCGCCCGCAGCATCCTGTTAGCAAGTGGGCGGGATGCTTCTCCGCGGAGTGCCGATGAAGACCAAGATTTTTTTTCTCTTTCTATCCTCTTCTGGGCAAGCGGAAGGTGTCCCGAGAGTGGTGCGGTGTCATCCCATGCCAGGGGAGGGGGTGACACGCAATAGAGTAAATAGAAACTTTTTGCCCAGGAGGGACGGCCGCACTATCTGGAAGAAAGGGCCACAGCTGTTGCGGCCGAAGCGCTGGCCATATTCGGCGGCCCTAGCGCCAGCCGCCCCGGTGGTCCATGTCGTGCTCGATAAAAGCCCCGTTCTGGGGTGGCACCGAGACAGGTGGTACGTATGCCAGGCCCAGGTACGGGGCCCAAGGGACACAGGCGCTGCCTAGGCCTGGAGACGGGCGTTTATTGCCCTTGGCCCCGCGACGGTGGCAGAAAAAGGAGGGCGGTGGTGGTGGTGGTGGTGGTGGTGTCCAAGATATTGCCAGGCCCACCACAAAACCTGCTCCCCACACCAGCAACTAGAGCCCTGCGGATCAACGAGATCCAACCGATGTCGATTCGCGTCTGCACGATCGCGGTGAAGAGGGTGTACTGTAGGCGCAACTAAGCGCAACTCTTTTGCAAAGGGCAAAGATGGAGGGTGGTTTTCTGCCAGATGGAGCAGCAACGGGGTCGTCGAATTGTGGGTGCCGGACAAGAAGGTCAAGAAATCAATAGCGGCTGCGCTTGTTTGCGGCCGAGCCAATCACAAGCCCCTAGCGGGTTGCGTCTAGAGGGCGGGGGCATTTTGCGAAAGTCGCGTCGCTAGTGGCTGCTATTTCCGGGCGCTTAGCGTTGGGGCGCCTGATTGGAGGAAATTGGCGGACGGCTGGCGACACCACCCGCTTGCGCGATGTTCCCCTCTCTTTTTTTTTCCTTCCTTCCTTTTCTGGGTCCCATTTTGGATCCGCCAAGTCATCTTGTCCCGCTGCTCTGCCGCTTTGCGATGGAACGCTGCAGTACTAAGAATATTAGGGAAGCTTTCCTATCCGATGCAAGTAATCAATCTTACCTGCGGCCAGATCCCTCATGGACTGGGAAGGGTGTTAAGACAGTTGTTATTAGCGCAAAATGAATGGAAAAAGAAACAAACGGGTGAGAAAGGAAGCGGCGCGAGTTGGCCGCGACGGTGCCTGGGTTTCTGTTACACATCTACAGGTACACTTCACTTGGTCTCGTGATACTACATGGTCGACGACAAGTCGAAATGGGTGCCCACACATCTACCAAGCCCGGCAATCTCGAGCCGTCGAGCGAATCGGGGCTCTCCGACTGACTTATGTGCAGCGCGCTGGAATTCGTGGCTGGAAGACGTGGGTCGCCAATTGGGGCCCAGATAGCCAGCCATCCACACCCTTTTGGAGATGGTGGTGGGCGACTTGACCTATGGATTCCGCCACCTGCAAGATCGCATCTTCGAGCGGGCTGGTAGAGAGATGATCAAGTGGGGGAGTGCAGCTGCAGCACGCTCCGTCAAGCAAGCCTCACCTAAAATCCTATGCAAAGCTCGGGAGAGGATGGCGTTGGAATCACAGCCGACGGCATTATCAAAGACTTTCAACAGACGAGATTTCGACCGAAGCTGACATAGCAAAACTCCAGGGACTCGACTCGCGGAAGCAACTCAAATGCAGTCAAGCATGTAATAAACATGGATTCAGGAGATCCATCTCCCACGCAGGCACCCATGGCAGACAACGTGATGACCTCCACCAGCTTTACGTTTTGCGGGCGCTGATCGGCGACTGCAGGCGCCCGCGCATAATGCCACACCCTGCCCACGCCCGCCTCCTCGGCCACCGTTGATACCAGCAACCACGAATTCGTCATTGAGCCCAGCTAGGAAGGGACCCAGATAGATGGTATGTACGTGCGCAAAAAGTTGGCCACTGCAAAACAGTACCGTCCAATCTGCTCGAGGCACGAGGCTGCTGCCCCGTTGCCCCACCACGTCGTCCTTGCACAGCTTTACCGCCCGGGCGCTTGCAGCTTGGACTTGACAGCAGCACGGCGCACCAAGAATGGACGAAAACGCGGGAGGGGTTTGATTGCGCTAGGAGGGGTGGGGCGCCCTCTGACTGCAGCTGCGGTCAGGGGGGTCCCCTGCCCGATGGAGAAGATCGTCGGTTGGCTGGACCAAGGAGATGCCGCCATTGCCCAATCTTACACAGACTCCCGCCCTGCCGTCTTCGATTGTTTTTTCTATTCTTTGCTCGCCGAGCCCGCTGCCACCACCACCCTCTTGGCCCTGGGTCCCCACCCCCGCGCTAGCGCAACCGCCCGTCGAGGAGGGGGCCGGGCGGTGGAACGAACTGATAATCTAACTCGGCTTGGGTTAGCGCTCCGGATTTAGGTGCCTGGTTGCAACACACCGCAGAGACAGGGATTCGTCCCTCCCAAGCCAGTCATCCCCAGCCCGCGTGGGAAGCAGCCATGCCGGCGGATCAGATGGCGCCTCCCTGTTGGGCCGCTGCATGCTCTGGCCGGCCTGTATAATAGACCTCGCCCTCGCTCGGAGTCGAGAGAGGTTTTAGTCTGTGCCATCATCACGCCAGCTGTCCTACATCTTGATCGGTCTCGATATATCATAGCCCTTTCCGTTTCCTTAGGTCTCCTTTCCTATCTATTTCCTAGTCTTTTCTTACTTTCCAATCTCTCTCGGTATTTCCTTCCTGCAACCTGGGTCTCCGGTCTCCTTTCCTGTCTTGTTACCGTCACGAACGCAACGACCGCGCAGAACACAGTCGCTCCAAGTCGCTACCCGCAGGTCATATCGGGAGACGAAGGAAGAGAGTTTGAAGCCAAGAAATACCTCAGACCAGGCCAACAGCCACACACAGAGCCACCATGCACGCCTCCATAATATTCGCATCGGCGCTTTTCGCCTCGGCCTACGCCGCCCCGGCCTACCCCGCACTCAACATGGACGCTGCCATGCCCGGCTCCATCACGGTCATGTCGGAGTACTTCAACATGCTGGCGAGGAAGGTTCAGGAGCAGAGGGCCATGTCCCAGACGCCGGTGTGCGATCTGTCAATGGCACAACTCCCCACGGTCCCGGGCTGTAAGTGTCGACTCTCCATCTACTTTCTCGTGAATAAACAGGACTAACACGGCATCCCCCTCAGCCAAAAACCCCATGCCCCCTCCGAGCGCCGGCCTGGCCCTGAAGCACATCGCGCTCGGCCGCGGCACGCAAAACTACACGTGCGACGCCGGCAACGCCACCGCCGCCCCCGTGGCCGCGGGCGCACTCGCCACGCTCTTCAACGCCAGCTGCGTCGGCTCCTACTTCCCGCAGCTCCTCAACCAGCTGTCCAAGGTCACCATCCTCTTCAACCTCACGGGCGAGGAGCTGGACCAGAAGATCGCGCCCTCGAACCTGGCCATCTCGGGCCACCACTACTTCACCCCCGACGCCACCGTGCCCTTCTTCGACCTGGACGTGCCCGGCCAGCAGCTCGGCCGCGTCAGCGTGGGCAAGAACGCCTCGGAGCCCGCACCCGCCGACGCGCCCCGCGGCCAGCAGGGCGAGGCCGCCGTCGCCTGGCTCAAGCTCACGGCCAAGCCGGGCATGGCCACGGGCGAGCTGCAGGAGGTCTACAGGGTCGGCACCGCCGGCGGCAGCCCGCCTGCCACATGCAAAGACATGCCCGCCAAGTTCGAGGTCCAGTACACCGCGCAGTAAGTCTTGATCATCCTGGTTTTTCTCCTCCCGTGCAAAAACACGATGCTAATTATTCTTGCCCAATTAGATACTGGTTCTACGCAGGCAAGCCTTCAGAAAAGAAGAACTGAGCTTTCTAGATGCTGTGTGTTATGATGAGCGAATTCGTCATGGAAAATATGAATGGGAGGATGACCTCGAATACCCATGTTGCTTTACGCTTTGGAGGTCTCTGCAATTGGCTTTTTTTCCTTCTTTCTACTCCTCTTCTTCCGGGCTCTCTTGCTCTTCTTCCGGGCTCTCTTGCTCTTCTTCCGGGCTCTCTTGGCCCTTTTCCTTGGGTAGGCTACGGGGGCTGGCTGCTTGCGTGCTGTGCATTCAGGATCTCGGGAACCCCCATCTGGGTAGTTCATCTGTCCTATATTCAAATATCTAATGATTTATCCTTTCGTTGTTTTTTGTCCCCATTCGGCTCGGAATCTTGGACTCGAGGCTTAAACACTACCCCGTGCCTGGAAACGCATCTAACTTTTCATGCCAGCATACACACCCCCGCGACACACTGAGGTTGTCAATCTCGGTCGCTTCTGCCGAGGTGGCCAAGTTCCGAACCACCACGTATAAAACACAGGAGTGTTGGCGACTTGTCGCAGACGACGACGGTGGCGTGCTCTGGATGCGTCTGGAACCCGCACGACCTGCAAGTAAAATAAACGAGCCGACAGGGAGCACGCGTCTGATGAGGCTGACAACTCTTCGGCTTGATTGACACAGCCCGACCTGCTGGTCGGTTAACTGGTACGATGAAGACGAAGGGGAGGCCAAGCCAGTCAGGCAAACTGTATCGGAAACGAGCACACAAACGCTTCGCCCGCTCAACGTTGGGATGACTACAAGGTGGGGGGTCCATATCTCCACGGAGCTCGAACCAACAGCGAGATAGCAGCTCCTGTCCAAAACCCCCCTTTCTTGGGTTGGTGTATCCAGTCGTGTTTTGCGCGTCCGGTCTCGCGCGCCAATCGGTTGGCTTGGCGAGCTTTTCCCGCTGCGCTTGCTGCATGCATGCACGCCCAGTACAAAGGAGGGGGGTCGGGACCTGAAACGCCCCCGGTTCGTGCTTCGAACGTTTTCCCTCGCATACGCGGTCAGCATTCTGAAGCTCGCGCCCGTCTTGTCGCTATCGAGACATGCCGCACACAGCGGCGCAGCAGCGGGACAGGACCACACACACCAGACAGCAGCGCCTTCATGTTGGCGAGCTGCAAAACTGCCACGCTGTGTGTGTGACGAATGACAGATGTCTGCTGGCGAATAGAAATGGGTTAAGCGGTCGCGTTTGTGCCGGCCGCGCGAATGCACCGAGAGAGCTCTTCTCACCCACTCTATGTGAGCTAGACAGGCTTTTCCCGTTCAAAAAGGTGTATCAGATACAGAAACAGGGTCTAGGCCGACTTTCTTACAGCCAGGCAGCCGAACAGCCGACAAGCGCCGGCTGTCGTAATAGGTCAATGAACGCTGAAGTGCTCTGTGATTTACAGGAAGTAGCGCTACTCGTGAGCTGACCACCAAAAGGGTGCTTTACTCCTTTTCTATCGTCGGCAAGAATGCCGTGAATTCAAAAGTGTGACTTGTAGCCAAGATGAGCCGAAAGCCACGCCCTTATTCCATCTGGACTTGGACCGCCTCGAAGCCCGTTGTCAAGACGGGAATGAAAATGCCGGGTATCCAATATTCATACGCAAGCCCCATGAACGCCATCCATTTTCAATATAATCCGGCGCCGCACTCATCTGAATATGCGTGAACAAAGACGACCTTCTAATCAGCCAACGCCATGTCTACATCACCCTGGGCGTCGACGGGGACACCCTCAACGGCAGCCCCAGAAATTGCAGCGGCCACGGCGTTGGCGCGAGCCTCCAGATGTCCCCTCGCGTGCGCCCAGAGCTCTGCCTCCATGTCGCGGTCGACCTTGCTGCTGCGGCTGTTGAGCCAGCCGACGTCGAGGTTGCCGATGGCGCCGACGCCGTTGGGCTCGAGCGCCGGCACGGCGAGGTTGGTCGGGGCGACGGCGCCGCCCTTAGCGGACGCCGCGGCGGCCGCGGCCGCGGCGCTGCCGCCGGTCCCCTTGGCGCCGCTGTCCTTGAGCGTGATGATGCCGGCCTCCTCGAGGCCCCAGATCTGGCGCTTCAGGCGCACGTGAACCGAGAGCAGTGTGGCGAAGAAGTCGTTGGAGGCCGCCTCGAACGCGCGGCTCTGCTGCTCCCGCTGCTCCTGCGTTGGCGGGGCGGCGGGCGCGGATGGTGGCGCGTCGGCGCTGCCGTTGGCGCTGTTCGGTTCCGGGGCCGAGTCGTTGGCCTCGGCCGCGGTTGGCGACGTGACCAGCGCGCCCAGGGCTTTGCTCGTCAGCTCCAACAGCGAGCTGATGTCCTATAGGGAGGGACGTGTAGCATCGAGTCAGCGGCTGGGATTAAAAACTGCCTGCGGGGCACTGCAGGCTTGCGCGGCAAGGGCGGCTCTAACCTGGTCGATCTCACTGAGTTGCTGCATGCGCTCAGCCTTGGTGAAAGGCTGGTGAACGTCGACCGGGGCATTATTGCTGCCAGCCGGTTCGCCCTGGGGGGTGTCCATGGTTGGTATTTGCTCCCGCGGACATTGATCATCCAGGAGTTGTTCTCGAGCCAGCGCCTGGTCGGCAGGGCACAACGAAACGGCCGGGAACACAGTGGCTGAAGGGAGGCGATGCCATTTGGGCAACTTGGCGGAGATGGAGAGAATGAAACCTGGGGGTTCCTTCCTCCGTTGCGGGCAGCTGGGCCTCTCCACATGATGGTGGGGAATCTGTCGGACATGCACGGGGATGGACAGAGTGGGCCCGCGAAAAGTGACTTCCAGCCCCGATAACTCAATAATCCCATCACGCGTGTTCTGCCGAGCGCTCTGACGCGAATTTGGGCTGGCAGGGATCCCAGCGCCAGCAGTCAGTCGCCTTGCTGCGAGGCGCATCTCCCTGCCTGCTGCTGCGGAGCCTGAGCGCGTCCTCGATTTGAGCCTCACCACCCAAGTTCGCCATCACACATGACATGACCGGCCAGGCGGCGCCACATACCAAAGTATATCCGACATTGCCGTTGTTGTATCTGCTGTAGCGTGCCGAGGCCGCATGAAGCCCGACGTACAAAAACTTCGCGCGTCTGTTCGAGGCCATTTCTTTCACGCCAAAGCCTCCACCGCATAATCATCACATGGGCGCATAGCCAAAGGGCCGCAGGAGAACCCGCTCCTCCGCGAATCTCAAGTCCTAGCCCCGAAGCAAGCAATGTCTGGCACCGGGCCCCCGAATGCTGTCCCCCCGGTAGCAGGGGGTGCCTACGCCGGCCAGAACCCGGCTTCGGCACCTTCAGCGGCCTCGGCTGCGGCACCTCAGGCCCAGTCTGCCCCTGCACCAGTAACCACCTCACCCTCTGATCTCAATAAGATTGTAAGCCCCCTTTCCAAGAAGTTCATCTCAAATAGGACTATTAGTTATCTCTTGCCTCCCTTGCTGCGCGTGTATTTACTTGTTCAAGCCGAGTGGCGAACATGGGAGGATGGAGTTCAATCCCCTTTTCACGCATATCGGATATCTCTGAGATTGGTTTTTGGTTGGGTCGTTACTTCCCAGAACCAAACCACCCGAAATCGACCTACCTAAAGTCCATTTAAATCCTCGAGCCCTTTCCCAACCATTGTCCTGGATAGACCATGCGTCACACCTACCTCAATCATCTATGCCTTGGGCCCTTTCGAGTCCTCCACCCACTTCGCCTCCCATTGCGGGTGTGACCACCAGCCTCCTTCCGAAACCCTGCATATCACAGATCAACGTCTCCCAGTCAAGACCTGTGTTACCGACACCTACTTGCAATCGCAACCGGTCGTGGTCGTGACGGGATTCGCAAACCCAAACACACAAACTTACTGCTGCAGTCACCATTTTGGCGACTGCACCTATACCTTGGCATCTTGACAACGACGTTGTCTTGGATCTGACCTGCCTCTCACTCCGCTTCTCAACATGCTGCTCTTTTGAACACACTGCCCTTCCCTTCTGGCTCGACGCTAGGACAAAATACCCAAGGTCCCACACCATGGCTCAGAACGACGATCGGCTGCGTCACCCCCAAAGGAGCAGTCCTTTGCGCGAGGTGCACGGGAATCGATATGTTCACGTTCCAAACGGGAGCCGTGGCGCCTCTCACGATGGAGCCTACTTGGCCCGAGTCCCTTCGCAACCTTACTTTCACCCTCTGCCTGCTGTCCCCCACAACCAAGGCCGTTCCATTCCCGGCATGACTTTTCAAAGGCTCACAATCCACCAGGTTACCGACTA
Organism: Gaeumannomyces tritici R3-111a-1; assembly: GCF_000145635.1. NCBI lineage: Eukaryota > Fungi > Ascomycota > Sordariomycetes > Magnaporthales > Magnaporthaceae > Gaeumannomyces > Gaeumannomyces tritici. The sequence continues at coordinate 1,368,863 of NW_008804550.1, forward strand.
TCTGCTCAAGAAGGGTTACACACAAACCGAGGCCACATTCCGGCGGGAATCCGCCCATGTCTCTAGCGATGGCCGCCCCATCCACAGAAGGGTCCAAGACATGGGCCCAAACCGCTTCCTACAGTCCTTCAACATGGTGAGGGACTGGGTCGAGAACAACCTCGACGTTTACAAGGTTGGTTGGCCCTCCCCAGAGAACGCCAAGGCTATTGAGGCTGACTGACCAAACTGCTCGCGGCCTGCAGTTCGAGCTACGGAAAATCCTATGGCCATTATTCATCTATTCCTACTTGGATCTGGTCGAGGATGGCTACCCCCAAGATGCCAAGGCCCTCTTGCAGCAGCTGAAGCCCCACTTCGAAAGCGTTCATAGTGATGCCCTGAAGACGCTCGCAACCATCAAACTACCGGTGCACGTCAAGGAGAACGACATGACGCGGAAGTACCGAGAAAACAAGTACAAGATTCCGCTCAACCAGTTTGTCACAGGTAACCTGTTCAACTTTCTCGAGCGCGAGACGGATACCGGTGGAGCCGTCGCCACTTACCTTCTTCAGACGTACTGCTCGCTTGAGTCAACATCTCGTGGACCTATCGAGCCCTACAGCTTCGAGGCCATTTATCGCCGCACACAGAATGTGGAGCTCGACGAGGCCGATGCCATGGAAGGCATTCCCGGGGTGTTTACCGGTGCTAACAACAAGGACGCCCTGGATGCCTCGGCGCCCCTGAAGTTGGGAGCCTTGCCGATGGAGCCCGAACTGAGGGACGACGTCCGTGCAGAGCTGGAAGACGAGGACCAGCGAAACCCGCCAGCGCCTGGCAGGCCGACACTTGTGGACGAGTTCGAGAGGAAGATTAAGCGCGAGGAGAGCGTCGATGGTCCGAGCCGGCACGAGCTGCCGCTGCCTCCGTCGCGAGCTCGCGATGTCGTCATGGAGATGCAGAAGATTCGCGAAACCCGAGATCGGTTCAGGATCGAGGGCAGGACAGGCGGCGTTGGCATTCCCATCTCGATATGCATGTTTACCTTTCACAACACGCTGGGGAGGTAAGTGTCATGTCTCGCCCGGGAGCAAGGCGTTTCAACCAAGAGAATCTGCTGACAAGATGAAAATCTAGCGTGACCTCGATGGACTTCTCCAAAGACAATCAGCTTGTGGCGGCCGGGACGATGGATTCTTATATCCGCGTCTGGAGCCTTGACGGAAAGCCCCTCAAGTCCAAGGTTCCACAGGAGAAGGGGCTTCTGGTCAACAACCGCAAGCTCGTCGGCCATTCGGGCCCCGTGTACAGCGTCTCGTTCTCTGATTCCATCTCCAACATTGACCGCAACCTGTTTGGCGACGACAGCAACAGCAACGTCGACACGGGCCCCAAGCTTCTTCTGTCCTGTTCCGCCGATGGCCAGGTCCGGCTCTGGTCTCTCGACGTATGGAGTTGTCTTTGCGTCTACAAGGCGCACCATGGACCGGTGTTCCGGGTGCTCTGGGGCCCTCACGGGCACTACTTCGCAACAGCCGGATGGGACAAGACTGTGCGAGTCTTCATGCAGGATCACGCATCAGCGCAGCGAATTATGGTCGGCCATGATACCAGCATCACGGCGCTTGCGTGGCATCCCAATGGAACATATGTCTTTTCGGCCTCGGACGAGCAGGACAAGTCGATCCGCATGTGGTCGGTTCAGACAGGCTCGTGCGTGCGCGTCTTCACGGGCCACGCCGACTACATCAGCGCCATCGAAGTGGCTCCGAACGGCAAGATCCTAGCCAGCGCCGACGCCGGCGGCAACATCTTCTTCTGGGACATCGCCAAGGGTGCCCGAATCAAGCGCTGCCGTGGGCACGGCAAAGGCGGGATTCCGTCCATCAGCTTCAGTGTCGAGTCCAACGTCCTTGTCTCTGGTGGCCTTGACGGTACTGTCAGGCTTTGGGATGTGGAGCTCCCGGCTGATGGGAGCAAGGTCACTACGATCGGAGCTGCGGTCGGCACGAGTGCTACTGCGGCGACAGCCCCCGCAGCTTCTGCACAGCAAGATGGTGCCGGAGGGGCTGGGGATACTGTCAATGTTGGTGGTGCTGGTGAGCGCAGCATCACGGTCGGCGCTCAGGCGGCTCAGCCATCCAACTCGCTAGCCCCCGCCACATCATCTGGCGGGGCGACTGGCGGAGGTGGAAGCGGGAGCGGTGGCGGCACTGGCAGGAAAAAGGGCAAAGAGGTTCAGATAACGCCCGACCAGATCAGCGCATTCCCCACCAAGAGGACGCCAGTGCTCAAGGTGCAATTCACGAGAATGAACCTGGTCGTTGCCGGCGGCTGCTTTGACCCGGAGCGATGAGCCAAATAGGATGCTCTGCTTGTGGACATCTCCGTATCCCTATACCTCTTTTTACTGGCGTTTGTATACTGGTTGGGTTAGAACGCTCGGGTCCCAGCTTTACATTCCCTCCTGGCTCGTTTGGCTCATCAGGCACATGAATTGTGCCTCCAATCGAGCCCGCAGCTGATATAATAGAGGGTTGTGAGTTGATCACTTGGCGATACGGCTTCGTGGGAGGCATGCAGATCAGATATGGCGTATATGATTCAAAGATGAAGCGCTACGGAGTTTATATGAAGAAGCGTTGAACACGACTGAAATTCTTCCTCGTGGAGAAAGTGTAGGAACAACCATGCATGTGAAGTTCCCAGTTGAGGCTTGCCCACGCAACCGCCTCGCAGGGGTTGTGGATGGCAACGTCATCAGCGACAGCCAATAAGGTGGAGCCCCCAGCAACCCACCGCCACCGCGACAGTGGGCGGTCCAGCACCGGTAAGGTCCAGGCTGCCAGTGACTGGAGCTCAGATTGACTCCTCCGATTGAGCTCACAACGTCGCTCCTGTGCCACCTGCTGCCACTTGGGACCAATTGAGGCGCACCTACTCGCGGGCAGACACCACCACCGCCCCTCGACTTGCTGGCCGGGGCCTTTTGCAATCGACACGGGACCTAGCAGAGCCAGAAGACGCCTTCCAACGACGACGACGGGGCCATGGATCCTCTGGACGAAGCTCCGTGGGCCGACGCCGCCACCTCGGGCACGAGCCAATCCCCCTCGCAGCAGCAGAGCGACGCCGCGGCGGCGTCCGCCGGCGACGGAACCTCGTCGCCCGCCCCGGCCGCCGGCTCTGCGTCGCTCTCGACGGCCGCCCCATCGGGCCCGCGCGCATCCCGCTTGACGCCCCGGCGCCTCGTCGCGCAG
>NW_008804550.1:1372323-1433271 GCF_000145635.1 Gaeumannomyces tritici R3-111a-1
CACCCTCTCGCCCCTACCCGGCGTCGGCGCCGGCTCGTCGTCGCCCGACGCCGGGCCCCCCGCCCCGCCCAAGGAGGTGCCGCTGCGCCCTGCCGGCGCCGGCGCACAACAGCAACAACAACCACAACAACAACAACAACAACAACAGAGCCAGCCACAGCAGCCACAGCAGCAGCGCCAAGGCGGGCCTCCAGACCCGCACAGGATCGATGCCGACGATGCCGACGACGACAGGCTGTTCGACCGCGGGCCGCGTGTGCCCCCACCCGTCGCCCCCGCCCAGCTAGGGGCCGGCCGGGCCGGCGGCGTGGCGCAGAGCGTGAGCGTCGAGCAGGCGGCGAAGCCGAGCTTCTGGATCTCGGTTGGGGACCCGCACAAGGTCGGCGACATGACGGGCTCGCACATTGTTTACTCGGTGCGGACAAAGGTACGGAACCTCCCAGGCTGATAACTATATATATGCACGCTGCTGTAACGGAGCATCCAGCTAATGTTTGCCAATTCCTAGACAAGCTCCAAGGGTTACAGGCAGCCCGAGTTCGAGGTCAAGCGGCGGTATCGGGACTTTCTATGGCTTTACAACACTCTACACGGCAACAACCCTGGCGTGGTGGTGCCGCCACCGCCCGAGAAGCAGGCGGTGGGCCGGTTCGAGAGCAACTTTGTTGAGTCGCGGCGGCAGGCGCTCGAGAAGATGCTCAACAAGACGGCGGCGCACCCGACGCTGCAGAACGACCCGGACCTCAAGCTCTTTCTCGAGTCCGAATCCTTTAATGTTGATATCAAACACAAGGAACGCAGGGAACCGAACTTGGGCACCGAGAGCAAGGGAATGCTGAGCAGCCTGGGTATCGGCACGAGCAGCAACAAGTTCGTTGAGCAGGATGATGTAAGTCTAGTCCCGCTTTCTCGACCCCTTGGACTGTTAACTAAGACAGCTCGACGCAGTGGTTTCACGACCGTCGTGTCTATCTTGATGCGCTGGAGAATCAACTCAAGGCACTGCTCAAGGCCATAGATACCATGGTGGGGCAGCGCAAGGCCATGGCGGAGGCAGCGGGCGACTTCTCGGCATCTCTCCACGCCCTCTCGACCGTCGAGCTCTCGCCGGCACTGTCGGGCCCGCTGGACGCGCTCTCGGAGCTGCAGACGACGATCCGGGACGTTTACGACCGGCAGGCGCAGCAGGACGTGCTGACCTTTGGCATCGTCATCGAGGAGTACCTGCGCCTGATCGGCAGCGTCAAGCAGGCATTTTCTCAGCGCCAAAAGGCGTTTTACGCCTGGCACACGGCCGACACGGAGCTCACCAAGCGCCGGTCGGCGCAGGACAAGCTCCTGCGCCAGGGCCGCTCCCAGCAGGACCGGCTCAACCAGGTCGGTGCCGAGGTCGCCGACGCGGAGCGAAAGGTGCACCAGGCCAGGCTCCTGTTCGAGGACATGGGCCGCCTCATGCGCAGCGAGCTGGACCGCTTCGAGCGCGAGAAGGTTGAGGACTTCAAGAGCGGCGTCGAGACGTTCCTGGAGAGCGCTGTCGAGGCTCAGAAGGAGGTGCGTTTCTACCTATTCCGGGGCGCGACTTTGTTGTCACCCCTTAAAAAAAATCACATTATCTCTTTACTGACCTGTCATCATCCTGCCGCAGTTAATCGAGAAGTGGGAGACGTTCCTGATGCAGCTAGACGCGGACGACGACGACACTGTGTTTTACAAGCCTCCCGTGATACAGGCCCCGGGGGACAACGGCAACAAGCCAGCGGGCGACACTGCCGTGGATAGGGCCCGGGCGAGGATCGACGAGGATTCAGACTAGGGAGTTACGCGGCCCATCGTCGCCGCTCTGGCATCCCGCTTTGGAGTATCTGGCGGGGCTGGTAGCCATAGGGGTTAGCATTTATCGAGTCTCTGGGCTTCGGGGGTGCTCATATCATTACATCAAGAGACAGGATAGGGTGATGGGGATATGAGTGACGGCGGCTGTGAGAGATGACTAAAAAATCAAGGCGAAAGCGGTGCGTCTGATACCCTCCAAGATTTTCTGAGCGCCGCTGTTTGGGAATGTTTGTTTTATTGAGGGCCTGTTCTGCAGCTCCCATTTAATAGTGAACCCGTCTTTGCGCAGCCAGCACACACACTCCCATGAGACCACTTAACAGTATGACATTCTTCATCCGTGAATGAGATGGAAAAAGACATCATGAGCTGGCACGCATTGCTTCAATTGAGTATGCTACGGGCCGGCATTTGGTCGACTTTGGAGGGTTTCTTGTTCATACGGTATCTTGGTACTACCGCAAAAAATCAGGGCCTTTCATTTCTTGCCCTTCTTCGCATTCTTCCTCTCGGCCTTGGCCGTCTCCTTCGCGTTCATGCCGCTCTGGCCTTCGATGCCGGCGGCCGAGGCGTAGCCCTGGATCAGGGCCGTGAGGTCGAGCTCCTCCTGCGCGTCGAGCTCCTTCTGCGCCTTTTCCCGCTCCTCCGCGTTCATGCTGTCGTCGGGCGGGGCCGCGGCGGCGTCCCAGCCCCTGCCGTAGCGGTCCCTGAAGGCGGCGAGCTTGCCGGCCTCGTCCACCTCGACGTTGCGCAGGGACCGGTCCGACGGCTGCCAGCGCGCGTGGTTGCGCGTGTCCTTGACCGACCTGTAGGTCCCGTGCGGGCTCGTCGTGCGCGCCGTGTAGGTGCTCCCGTCCGACAGCTGCACGAGCTGCGTGAAGGTGTAGGGGCGCTGCGGGCGCCGGATCAGCGTCGCGTGCCGGACCTGGGAGGCGGCGGCGGCGGCAGCGGTGGCGGCGGTGCTGGCGAGGGATGGCCGCCGTGGTGCGCTGAATGTTGCGGAGAGGAGGGGGTGTAGTGTGGGGGCGCGCAAGGCGCTGCCGCAGCCCAGGCAGGAGGGGGCCCTGCCGGGGAGGAGGGCTGATGGGAGCTTGGCCATGGCGTTGGTTGTGCGGAGGAGGTTGTGGAGGTGGTGGTTGTTGGTCCGGCTGTCGTGGGTGGAGGGCTGCTCGGGATCGGTCGGTGGTCTCGGCTCGGAGGCGCTACCGTAATCGCATGGTGGTTTTCGGGGTATCTTTATTATTCAGGGCGAGGTCCGCCCGCCATTGGAAATTTTGATGTCGCGGGAGTGTAAGTAATTGAAGACGGCATGTTCCCCATTGTGGGTCTTGTCGTTCATGCACGTCCAATAAGACGACGCAATTTCTTCAATCCCTGCCGTATCGATAAAGCTCGCAGCGGTCCGCCCCACTTTTAAGCTTCTTCCCGCCATGAAAGACGGAACAGGATGATGATCTCTTCGCATGTCCAAGTTGCGCCCTCTGCCTATTCGGGTTCCTACTGAATGCAAAGGTTTCTAGAGGGCGACGCTCAACCCCCCATGGGTTTGATACCCTGAGATGAGGAACTGCCGCCTGCTTGGCTTCGTTGCCCAGGGCGCAATACGGCAGCACCATGCCCTGCAGCCCCTCCGTCATGTGAGCCTCGACCCTGCCACCGTTGCTTCGCCCGCCTCGTCCCGAGCTGGTAAGAACTACATCTTTCGTATTCCTTGACTTGGAACAAGACTAACCTCCCGCCCACCGCCCCAGAGCCCAGGAGAGCCTACTCGGACCAGTGGCGCGCACCGCCGCTCCCGTCCGCCCCGGGCGTCGCGGACCGCGTGCGCTCCGTGCTCCGCCGGATGCCGCAGTCAGTGGTGGTCGTGACCGTCGCGGCCCCGCCGTCCGCAACACAACAACAACAACGCCAAGCAGCGGCCGCCGACCAACACCACTGGCACCACCACCAGCACGCCGTCGGCATGACCGTGTCGTCGTTTGCGTCGCTGGACCTGGACGGCGACGTGGCCGCCGTCGCCTTCAACGTGCGCCGGCCCAGCAGGACCCTCGACGCCATCGAGCGCGGCGCCGGCGTCTTCAACGTCCACGTGCTCGCCGGCAACGACGCCGGCGCCCGCATCGCCCGCCACTTTACCCAGCCCAACGACGCCGATGGTGGCGGCAGCGGCGGCAGCAGCAGCAGCAGTAGCAGCGGTAGCGGTGGCGGTGGCGCAAGTAGGGACGAGAGCTGGCCGATGCTGAGGAGGAAGCCCCGCGGCCTGTTTGATGACCTCGAGCGCAGGGCGGGGTGTGGCGTCGTCGCTGCCGACGCTGGTCTCGACGCCGCCACGGCGCCCCCGGTGCTGGAGGGCCCCGGCGTGCTGTACGTGCTGACGTGCGCGGTCCCGTCGTCGCCGGCGCGGGGGGCCATCACCGTCATGAGCCACGCCATCGTCGTGGCGGGCGTGACGGGCGTGTCGGTCGGCGAGGTGGCCGCCCTCGAGGAGCGAGAGGAAGAGGCCGCCACGCGGGGGAGCGGCGAAGCGCAGAGGACGCTCGGCCTGAGCTACGGAGACAGGAAATACAGAGCGCCGGGAGGTAGCCTGCTCGGCGCTGCCGCCAGGGATGGGGCGCGCGAGTAGGAGCTCCATGGGCAGCCGAGAGGGAGAAAATCGCGAGCTCCGTCGGCATGCCCCCCATGGCATGAATGTAACATATTGTACGACATATGACGTTAGATTCGGATGGGGTCGTGTCTGCCCAAGCTCGGATAGAGAATAGGCGGGAAGGAACGGGCGGCTGCCGCTAATCGTTATAGATCACACACGACGCTTGTCTTGTATTGGAGCTATACCTGGGGAAAGTGGACAATGCAAGGCCGTCTAGCTTCTCGTGGTCTCCGTGCTCTCGGCAAAAGCCTCATCGCCGATCTGTAGTTCGTTGCGTGGTATATCTGGGGTGCTTGCAGGATACCAGTGTTGTGACTCCCATAAATCCGTATCGGCTCGTTACAGGTAGCCATGCACGTCAAATGCCCTTGAAAATGGAACAAAGACAGCGAGACGGGGGAAATGATACCGCGTGCTTGAAATCTCTGACAGCGATGGTTATCACGGGTTGTAAAGGTGCAAGACAAGTCATGAGGGATAGAGTCTAGCCCACCAAACCCACACGTTCTAACTTGATCCGTGTGACTCCGAGCCTCGCTCTTTCCAGGCCAGGTTTTTGCCAATGTATGCAAGAAGGAAGGGGGGAGTGCGAGAGCAGAGGGAAAGGAAGGAGAGTCAAGGGTTGACACTGGGATGCGTCATTACCTGGGCAGTAGACAGCCCTACTTTCGGGCATGGAAGTCACCAAGAGGGCTCTCATGCATTTCCATCGCGGTTCCCCGGCCTCAGGTTTACACTGCCAAGGCTTCCTGTTCGCCTTGAGTTGTTTTTCTCCCTCCCGTCTTTTTGCCTCCCGCTTCCACATCATCCACCGTCCCATATTCTCGCCCATTCTTCTTCGAAGCATCACATTCTCATTCAAGACACTTGCGCCGTATCCACAGAAAGTTAAGCATGCATTTCTCAAAGCCTCTCGCCGCCTGCGTCGCCGCCGCGTGCGCCCTGGCCCGTCCACACGACAGCCAGGACGGCGCAGGCACCACGACCGCTGCCGCGACCAGCATTACCAACTCCAGCCCGCTCGAGATCATCACGGCGACCCGTACGGCCCCGGCGCCGCCCGACGTCGGCTACCCGCCCCAGGAAGCGGCCATGCCGGCCGCCGGCCCTGCTGCGGCCATGGGAGCCAGGGGCTCCTGGTGGCCCATCTACACGGTGCCGGTCGCGCCCGGCGCTAGCCTCCTTGCTAACGGGCGGTACAAGGTCGACGACGGCTGGGTGAAGGAGCACAAGATCCTGGAGGTATGGCGCCTACAGCTGTTAATGTGGTGGACTCCAAACAAAACAAGGTTGCTGACTGCAATGCCTCGAGCGGGCACGCACAACAATAGCTCGCACTTGGCGGCGAAAACAACGAGGGAGATCATACCTACCTCACATTCAAGTGTCAATACCAGTGCCAGATGACCGCTGGATGCGAATCCTTTTTCCTGAGCTCAAGTATGAAGGGAGCGCTTCCCCCATCCATTTACTCGTCCTACCTTTACCCATACCCGCCCGAACTCAGCCATGCATGATGTGAGGGGCGAGATTCAAACGGCTGACCACTCTTGCAAGGCGTGAGCGAACTGAGGCGGGAGGGAAACAAGATCATCCCCGAGTCGACCTGCCAGGTCTACAACGCTCGGTAAGCGCAAGCCCAGTCTTAGAGAACTTGACCTTTCTACTGCCTCCTTGACTAAAGCGCTGACCCCTGACGACCGTTTTGCTGCCTAGGCTGGAGCCCAGCCTGTACGTCTCTGCAGAGCAGAAGGCGATTGGGGGCTACAATTGGAAGAAATAACTAGGGACCTACCTACACCACATGGGTATCAAGCGGCTCCTCCTGAGAGCCGACAATCAGACCCATCCCACTGTGAGGCATGGCTTGGCATATAGAATGGACGGTTAGACTGCTAATGGCGTGTATAAGGAGAGAGAACTTTGGACAACAACGGATTAGAGGCCTGGGGTGTATAAGGAGCGGGCCGTAATGGTAATGTGTGTTAGACAAACGACTCAACATTGCCATGCAATCCTCCAGGTTCAACTAATATATCGCACTAAAAGCCATGTTTAACCACAGGGGAACCTCGGGTCATCATTATATCAACAATAAGTGCTGACTAATCAATCCGTCTGTTCTCACAACCTCCAACGCCCGAAACCCGACTTCGTGCGTTTGATCTTTGGGACATGGATGGAGGGCGGAAATGCACCGCAAGTCATGTTGCGGGGTCGAGATGGAGGGTGCATGCGCACCTCCCACGTCACCCCTCTTGGCATTTGTAATCGTATCCAGGGTATTTAACGCGCCTTGAAGGCATCTCTTGGGGCCTCTAGGCTTGCAGCTCAACTCCACGCATCTTTGCTGTTGATGACCGCCAGACTAAAGCAACTAAGCTCGCACCTGACAAGACACGCCAAAATGGGTATCAAGACCGATTTCCACCTCTACACAACCGGCACGCCTAATGGCATCAAGGTCTCTATGCTGCTCGAGGAGCTTGGCCTCGAGTACAAGGTAAGGACTGCAGGCTGAGTCGAGGAAGGGAGATCCAAGAACGACCTGCCCCGTGAGAGATGCGCGCTGACGCCACTGGACAGGTGACCGCCATCGATATCAGCAAGGACACGCAGAAGGAGCCGTGGTTTTTGGAGATCAACCCCAACGGCCGCATCCCGGCCGCTACCGACACTCTGCCTGATGGCTCGACCATCAACCTGTTCGAGTCTGGCTCTATCATGCAGTACCTGGTGGACCGCTACGACCCCGAGCACAAGGTGTCGTACCCGCATGGCTCCAAGGAGTATTATGAGGTTAACAACTGGGTGAGTTGGTAGCCACGATGCCTCTCTCGTAGACACCATCTCGGTGGCTGACTTGGAGGATGCTCCACCTTCCACAGCTCTTCTGGCAAATGGCAGGCCTGGGTCCCATGCAGGGACAGGCAAATCACTTCTCCCGTAAGACCCTCCCATCTCCTTCTTCCTGCTTGATGGTCGTCGCTTCAAGGTCGGAGTAGTGCTGCCAAGGACCAAAGCTAATTGTGACCGTCTCCCGCACAGGCTACGCGCCAGAGAAGATCCAGTATGGTATCGATAGGTACCGCAACGAGACCCGCCGTCTCTACCGCGTGATGGACACCCAACTCGGCAAGAACAAGACCGGGTTCCTGGTCGGCGACAGGCTGACGATTGCCGATCTTTCGTGCTGGGGGTGGATTGCGGCTCACGGTTTGTCGCCCTTTTAGTTTGCCCGTTTTATCTTGCTTTTATCATCTGCTGACCGGCATCCACACACAGCCTGGGCCGGCATCGACCTTGCGCCGCTCCCTCACCTGAACGCCTGGCTCGAGAGCCTGGTCCTGCGGCCGGGCGTGGAGAAGGGCCGCCATGTGCCAAGCAAGCACACGGCTTTGGAACTGAGGAAACTGACCGAGGAGGAGCTGGATGCTAAGGCTTCTGCGTCTCGCGCCTGGGTCCAGAAGGGGATGGCGGAAGATGCCAAGAAGTAGGTAGACTTTTTGAGAACGGGGGATTTTTGTAGGGGATGGGCAATAAGTTCCTGTCAGGCTTCCAAACCGCATCATTGATCTCCAGAACACCATGACCCCTGTGCCCCTCGATGGGCATCCACGCCCTTCACAAAAAACGTGGCTGTGCCTTCGAGGAATAGTAACGGGAAGAGATACGAAAATAGAAAGAGAAATACGAATAGCAATAGGAATAACGATAAAAAAAAAATAGGAATGCTCACGGCACTAACAATTCTACTCGATCTTTGGGACCTCCTGGAAGACTGCTGTCTTTTTTGTGGTGTGTGTGGCATCCTTGTGCAGCCCGCCCCACCGCCCCACATGTAAACTGTGGGGAAGGACTCGCGGCGCGTGGCGTTGGAAAAAAAAAGGTTACATAATCTGAGATGGATGCCCGAGAAAGGTAATAAGCGAAGAAACCACAAGGCGACGTCGCCAGGCAGGCAATTTCATCTCCTTCACCAACCTCTCGTGGTGCTATTTCGCATCAGCAACTTCATCACTTTCCCCTCAACATCCCCGTCGTATTGTGCGCAGGAGTCGCGCGACCGACAAGATGTCTTGGAGAAACCAGGGAATTACGGGTTCCAACAACATCCCGCTGGGCAAGACGCGCCGCTTTGGTGGCGATTCCGAGCCCGAGGCACCCCCTAGCAACTATGCGCCGCCATCCTCGTACGCGCCGCCCTCGGTCGCCTCGAGCGGTCCCGATCGCGAGTTGAAGCGCGGTCGGAGCCCTGAGCCCAGTAAGTTTCTAGTCCCACCCGATATGCCATGCAAGGCGAGGAAGCGGACAGAAGAGCTCACAAGTGGTGCAGGAGCCGAGTCCAGCGGCCCGAAGCAGCGGAAGAAGCGAAACCGATGGGGCGAAGCGACCGAGAACAAGGCCGCGGGCCTCATGAATTTGCCCACCGCCATTCTAGCCAACATGACCAACGAGCAGCTCGAGGCCTACACGGTGCATCTTAGAATCGAGGAGATCACGCAGAAGCTCAAGATTGATGATGTTGTGCCAGCCGACGGCAACCGGTCGCCCTCGCCACCGCCTCAGTACGACAACCACGGCCGGCGTGTCAACACGCGCGAATTCCGCTACCGCAAGAAGCTGGAGGATGAGCGCCACAAGCTCATCGAGAAGGCCATCAAGACCATCCCTAACTACCATCCGCCACAGGACTACCGGCGCCCCACAAAGACCCAGGAGAAGGTCTATGTGCCGGTGAATGACTACCCGGAGATCAACTTCAGTGAGATTACTAACCTCCCGACCCTTCTAACCGTGCTCCTAACCTCCCCTGTCTGCCCCCCATGTGTCTCGGCGTGCTTCCAAAGGGCGGCGTTGTTTGTGTCCGCGCTTGCATGCCATGCCCTCGCAAGGACGCGTCTGGAAGAAATGCCGACTCGAAGCCTACAGGCTACACTTAACTTGACTCACAAAAATGACTTGAACACATACTAACACCAGCTCTACTTGCTCTCAAGTTGGCTTGCTTATCGGACCCCGTGGAAACACCCTGAAGAAGATGGAGTCCGAGTCTGGCGCCAAAATCGCGATCCGTGGCAAGGGCTCCGTCAAGGAGGGCAAGGGGCGATCCGATGCTGCTCACACTAGCAACCAGGAAGAAGATCTTCACTGCCTCATCATGGCTGACACAGAGGAGAAGGTCAACAAGGCCAAAAAGCTGATCCATAATGTCATTGAAACTGTGAGCACCATCTCGTTTATTCACTCCTTGTTGCTATATCTTTTGGTGACTTTCTACTAACAACTCTCCCCTTTTCTCCAGGCCGCCTCCATCCCAGAGGGCCAGAATGAGCTCAAGCGTAACCAGCTTCGTGAGCTCGCGGCCCTGAACGGTACTCTCCGAGACGACGAGAACCAGGCGTGCCAGAACTGCGGCCAGATTGGGCATCGCAAATGGGAGTGTCCCGAGAAGCAGAATTACACTGCCAACATCATCTGCCGCGTCTGTGGAAATGCTGGACACATGGCCAGGGATTGTCCTGACCGACAGAGGGGTGCTAGCTGGCGCAACGATGCCCCCGCCTTCCGTTCCGCTGGTCGTCTTGGTGCTGGTAGCGGTGGTGGTGGTGAGGTCGTCGACAAGGAGTACGAGGTAAGGAAACTCGAACCATGCAACCTGGCTTCCCAAGAACAAATAAGGACATGATCTAACTCTGCAAACCAACTACAGGCGCTCATGGCGGAACTCAATGGTGGAGCGCCGCCTGCTCGTATTGAAGCAGGACCTGGCGGCGGCGAGAGCAGTGGTGGCGGGGGCGGGGGCGGGGGCAACAACACGCCCGGCGGCGAGTCCGCGCGCCCCTGGCAGCGTGGTCCAAGTGGAGGAGCAGCCCCTTGGCGGCAGCGTCACCAGGATCGTGATAACGAGGACGGCAATGGCGGCGGCTCCGGCGGGCCAGCGCCTTGGGCTCGTGACCGCCAGAGCCGTGCCAGCGACCGTGACCAGAACGAAGGCGAGCCGTGGCGCAACCGTGACCGGGACCGAGACCGGGACCGGGACCGGGACCAAGGCCGAGACCGAGGCTACCAGAATGGCAACGGCGACGGTGGCTTCTCTGCCCCACCCCCCTCGGGGCCCTCGGCTCCCTGGAACCAGCCATCGTCTGGTGCACCTGGCTATGGAGGATATCCTGGATATCCGGGCTATGGCGCGCCGCCCGGCATGGGAGTTCCTGGCATGCCCGCGCCCCCTCCTGGCCTCCCTGGCGCCCCTCCAGGTCTTCCTGGTGCGCCTCCGGGACTGCCGCCGCCGCCGTCTGACTTTAACGTTAGCGCTTTGATTGCGCAGTACTCTGGCGGAGCTCCGCCGCCGCCTCCGCCTCCGGCCGGCGATGCCCCTCCTCCGCCACCGAGCGATCAGCCGCCGCCGCCTCCACCCCCGGGAGCCTAGAGCTTTCTCGAATCGGTGCCAATCACGCTCCGCCATTGGACTAACACCACCATAAGATGGGCCTGACTGACACTCCCCGACAACACTCTAACTGACCTCACTCACCTACGTATCCTAGTGGTCTCTGGAGCGCTGACTATTTGTTCCCCCTGTTTCTTTTTAATGCCTTGGTCTTCACTCTCTTTTTGGCTACGGCTCGCACCTTGCTATTCGTTCAGAGCTCCCGCTTTTATTCTCTTTGCGTCGTTGTTGGGTTTCTGAAAGTCAACGGACTCGGAATTACCAACCTCCCAAAAACGAGGAAGCGAAGAGGCGGTATTTTACGACAAGCAACGTACCGCGAATTTCTGAGGCGGCAACACGATCGAACGATGCTTAACGGGCGCCGCGAGTCTGTATCGCTACATCAGTGTCCAGGACATGGCAGTCCAACATCGACTCGTGCTTCTTAGCCCTCTCGCTCGAAGTTACCAGGCAGGTCTTGAATTGCTAACAATTGTATAACATGGTTCCCGAGGAGGATTCAGTATTCTTTTTTTCCTGCGCCCATAATAACTAGGTAGAAGCAAAACACATGGTTGTGTTGAAATAAGCGGCCGTCATGGTTTTCATCCGTATAACTGATGCTTTTCGAGACCGGAGAGACTGGAGGTGCGTGACAACCAGTTATGTTGATTTGGTGACCGCGTGAAGAGATAGTCGGCCCCGATCTTAGTCCTGTTCCTCCCACTACTCCTGCTGGTACCACATTGTCTGGCATTGACTCCAATAGCTGCGCACATCCCCAGCATGACGTAGATGGGCTCGAAGCGTGAGATGGACTTCTCGTGGCTCGATTATTACCTGCATAGATCAGGAGCAACGACACAGACCAAGCTGGCCCCGAGATCAACAGGCAGGCCGTCATTTTCCACAGAATCCCCCCGTCCTCCTTCACCCAATGACCTGCCCTGGACCACTTCCACACGCCGATGAGCTCGCACGAATAAAAAGGAACCAATGTAACTTGGGCCTTCCACATGCCTTCCACAAGGTCACTCGCGAGCTCCGGCGGCATCATTTTATGGTCGAACGGCTTGACAATGTTGAAGATGTCAGGGGTACAAGCACGTCCCTCAACGCACAAGCAACTGGAGCTCTGCTAGCCCCCAACAACTGGCTGATCATGGCCTCCTTGGTGCAAAATCTGATAGACACATGCCACAGTCCCGCCCCCAAATCACCCCAGCACAAGCGCGGTGGTCATTCTTGAACCAGAGTTCGGCGCGTGCTTCGGGACCGTAATGATCTTGACCAGCTTCTTATTCCCGGTGGCCTTGCTGTGGTTGGTTGGTTACGACACCTTAGTCGCGGCATTGTCGCTGCCGAGGAACCTATCG
The DNA here is from genome assembly GCF_000145635.1 of Gaeumannomyces tritici R3-111a-1. Lineage (NCBI taxonomy): Eukaryota > Fungi > Ascomycota > Sordariomycetes > Magnaporthales > Magnaporthaceae > Gaeumannomyces > Gaeumannomyces tritici. The sequence goes on from NW_008804550.1 coordinate 1,384,619, forward strand.
AACCAGTTGGCCTCCCTCGACCTTTTATCAGATGCAAACAACCATTGATCGCGGCACTGCAACGAATCCTCCTTCTTTTTCTCCCACACTCCCTTTGACGCGACTTTGACATGGACCTTCAGGTCCGATTAAGGGACTGTTTGCCCCTTATGATCGAGCACGCAGTCGCGCAGATGGGCTTCTGCAAAGCGGTGCACCTGCGTCGTGTGAGCAGTGAGTCCTCTTAGATTTTTCTTTTTCCAAGCACTACGGCATTTTGTTGCTGACCACCAAATGAATGGTAAAAAAATATTCTTGGGCGGTTGAAACGACGATAGTGACAATTTGATCAGGGTTGGCGGTGTGGTCACCTAAAGCACGCTGCGACTAGGCGCTAATCGCTTGCCACCGCAGCGGCTTCATCATTGGCAACCGAGCTAAAGTTTTAGCCTTTAGGGGGAACATTTCGACCCGACCACCAGAAATCCACAAATTCCATGTCCAGATCGCCTCTTCTCCTTGCCAGCGCCCGCAAAGCCGTGACCGCCCAAGCACTACTGCCACGAAACAACCGTAGCCAGCCGAGGCGAGCCATGCACGAAGCAAAAGTCCAGCCCGCGGCCCCTGGGCGGCCGGCGTCGCTGTTCCTGCCGTCGTCGACGGCCCCACCGCCGCCATCACCGTCACGGCTGCGGCGGCGGCGGCAGCGGCGCGGGCTCGTCTTCTTCATACCCGGCAACCCGGGCCTGATCGGCTACTACGTCCCGTTCCTGTCGCACCTCCGGCGGCTCCTGGACGAGGCCGAGCGGCGGGACAACGACGGCGGCGGCGGCGGCGGCGGCGGCGGCGAGCAGCAGGACAGGATGGCGCTCGACGTCTTCGGCACCAGCTTGGCCGGGTTCGACGACGCGGACCACGCGCCGCCGTTCGCGCTGCCGGCGAGCCCGCCGCGCGACGTCGAGCACCAGGTGCGCTTCGTCGCCGACCTGGTCGCGGAGCGGGACGCCTTGTTTTCGTCGTCATCGGTTTCGGCAGCAGTCGGGGGAGAAGAAGGAGGTGGGTACGACGCCATCATCCTCATGGGTCACTCGCTCGGCACGTACCTGGCCTGCGAGGTGCTGCACCGCGACCTCGTCGCCCGGCGGAAGGGCGACCAGCAGCAGCAGCAACACCAGCAGCAGAGCAGGCCCCGGCTGCGCGCCGGCGTGCTTCTCATGCCCACGATAACGCACATGGCGCGGTCACCGTCGGGCCGGCGGCTGGACGCGGTGCGGCAATCAAAAACGCTGGACCGCTGGGCGCACGTGGCGGCCGCCGTCGTGCTGGCGCCCTGGCCGCGCTGGCTGCTCGCGCTGCTGCTGCGCCGGGCCTGGGGCATGGCGCCGCACGGGGCCGCGACCACGGCCGCCTGGCTCAAGAGCAGGGACGGCGTGTGGCAGGCGCTGCACATGGGAAAGGACGAGATGGTGGTCATCGCCGAGGACCGCTGGGCCGCCGACAGGTTCTGGGGAGGAGGGGTGGAGGGGGCGGTCGTGGGGACGGTGAAGGAAGGGGAGGAGGAGGAAGGGAAAAGGGACGGAGTGCGGCCGCCGAGGTTCTACATGTTTTACGGCAAGGACGACCACTGGATCTCGGACGAGATCAGGGACGAGTTCATCGCTGCCAGGCGCGGGCAGAAGGGGGTCGCCGAGGGCGAGTGCGCAACCATTGTGCTTGATGAGAGCGGCGTGATCCCGCACGACTTTTGCATAAACTACAGCGAGCCCGTGGCCGAAAAGGTTATCGTTTGGCTTGACGAGCTCGCAGAGCAGCTGTGAGGCCTGCAGCTTTTGTTTTGTTGACTTTTCTTATTCTCGGTCATACATTCGGCCCATACATTGTTCAAGGATAGAGATAGAATTAGAGCCAAAAACTGTCCAGCCAAACAAGTATAGAATGAGGTCGCTGGCTTATACGATGAGATGCAAAGCTTTTCATGTTCGACTTTTCAACGCAAAGTCAACGAGACCTTATGTGCTACCGGCTAAAGTGATAAAATGGGTAAACAAGAACGCATAAAAAACAAACACGGTAATGCACGCTATCAATGATATAAAAGTCCAGCCAGTAAAACAAAAATGAAACGAGGATAGAAATAAAGCCATACTAACCAGACAGGAGCCTTAAAAGCCCGTGTGGTCCCACCAGCCATTGCTCGGCACCTCCTTAGGTCTCCTGTTGATGAGGGCAAGGTCGTGCGCCGACAGGCCGCGGGCGTCCAGGTCCCTACGCGACGCCCGGCGGGCCGCCGCCTCCCAGCGCCTGGTGCCGGCCTTGGCCTCGGGCAGCCTGCGGTCCGCGTAGGCGCGGGAGCCCGGGCCGTCGTAGGCCGGGTGCTTGGCCCTGACCTTGTCGCGGTCCAGCCGGGGCGGCTCCGTGCCAAGAGTGCCGTCGCTTCCCGTGCTCGAGCCCTCGACGCACTTCCCGCCCCGGAAGGCGACGTCGGCCGCCACCTTCCAGGCCTCGGCGGGCTTGCGCGTCATGTCGTACGTGTAGAAGCGGCGGCAGTGCGAGGCCTCGTAGACGAACTGCTGCGGCACCTGCGCGTCGGCGTCGCGGTACGCGTTGCGGAAGTTGAACTGCAGGCTCGCCAGCAGCGGCATCAGCGGCAGGTCGCGGTCGGTGCGGGGGAGGCCCTCGGGCCGCCCGGCGGCGCCCGGGGCGAGCTGGCGCAGCGCGTTGCTGAGCATCTGCTGGAAGATGTTGTACTTGATGACCTGGGCGCCCTTGACGCCGCCCACGATCTGCATGGGCGCCTTGAGCGGCCGCCCGCCCAGCGCCAGCGTCTTGATCTTTTGGTGGTGCGTCAGCATGCGCGCCAGGATAGTGCACGTCGACGCGCAGAAGCCGTCCGTCACGAGCACAATGTCCTTGGCCTCAAAGTGCGGCTCGGGCGGCGAGTCGTCGGGCCCGTAGCCCGACACCACGAAGCCCGGCTCGCCGACCGTGTCCGCCTTGGTGAAGTTGTAGCGGAGGATGCTGGAGAACTTGTCCTCCTTGGTGGCGAAGGGCCCCTGCACGGCCTTCCAGTCCGCGTAGCGCTTCAGGTCCTTGTCCAGGATGTTGTTGAACGCGGACCGCTCCTGCTTGGTGCCGTAGACGTCCTTGCCGATCACGTCCCAGGCGTCGGTCGCGCGGATGCGGGTGCCGTCAAAGGGCGGGTCGGCCTTGGGGAAGAGGTTGCGGTACAGTTCGTACGACTGGAAGAGTAGGCCGCCGCCGTTGGCCTGGACGTCGATGATGAGCTTGGTGCGCTTGGCCTTGCGGCACTCGCTGATAAAGGTGCGCACCACGCGCCGGAACTCGTGGAACTCGCGCGTGGTCCGCGTCGCGCCGGCCTTGGGCGAGAAGGAGAAGATGGAGAGCACAGCCACGTCCTTGTACTCGGTCTCGTTGAGGAAGTACCCCGCGATGTAATCGTTGTAGTGCTTCACCACGGGGTAGGGGTAGCCCACCACCGTTGGCGCCGCGGCGGGCGTCTTTGAAGTCTTGGCCTTCGTCTTACCGTTCTTGCTGGCCTTGGTGGCTTTCGCCTTGGACGAAGAAGACGTGGTGGTGCCGCTGCTGCTGTTAGTTGTGGTGGTAGCTGTCGTTGTGCCCGTAGTCGACGACGTGGTCCATGTGGTCGTCGCAGTTGCCTTGACCGACAGCGACGACGACACGGCGGCTTTTTCGGGAGCCGGGATCTCGTACGCCAGGTGCAGATCCCGGCCGTTCTCGATATCTGTGAGATCCTGTTGTATAACTGCATAGTTGGGGAAGGATTTGACGGATCCGTTAGCGTACTTGTAAATACTGGAGTCGGGGAGCTCGACATATCCGCCGCTCGTAAAGTAGCGGCCACCACCACGAGCGAGGGTCGCCGGGGAGGAGAAGAGATTGTTGTACTGCGCGTCCGGGTCTTGGAGGGCGCTGTTGGCGGCAACAATCTGCAGGTACTCAACGATGGCGAGACCGTCGATGCTGACGACCTCGGAAGGTTCAAAGTGCTTGCTCTTGGCCTGCTTCCGCAGGTCTTCAGCATCGTACACCTTGGGCAGCTCGATGCCGTCCTTGGACACCGACACGAGAGAGCGGCTGACCTGGAAGCCAAAGACGGTCAGTAGTGCGGGCCGGTAGTCGAAGTGGCCATCGTAGACCTGGTTGTAGATGGCGTTGACCTCCCAGGCAAAGTCGAGCTGAGACCTGTAGCCGCCCGCCCGCAGCTTCTCCTTAATCTGCTTGAGGCCACCGATGAGGTCGATAGGCGGATACAGGTAGCTGTCAGGAGGGTTTTTGAGGTATCCTATGGTGCTCTGCTGCTCGACGTAGGGGATTAGGGAGTCGATTAGCTCAATGTCTCTGTCAAGGTTCAGGGGGGCGGATGCCAGGCAGGCCAGGGCCAGCGACGGCTTGATTCGAGATCCCATCCCGAACTCGGCGGCTTTACGCGCGACTTGGCAGGGCTCGTGGGTGCTGTTATATGTCGACTGGCGGTCCCAGAGCAGACGGTTGGCGGACACGCCCGAAAGGAGGGCCGCAAAGGCCCATCCTAGCGCTCGCACCATAGTATGGTGCTTGTATACGAAAGGAGAGGAGTATAAGTGAGAGAAAAAAATACGAATAGAATCAGTTGGAGAGAGAAAAAGGTGTGGAAAACTGAAGGGCCCTTGATCTCATGGAACGCCAAGAGACAAGAACAAGGATGGGTATATATAAAAGAAACCAACAAACAAGTTGTCGTGATTCTGGGTGGAGCCTCTCTAAACAGCCTGGACAGGAAACGTCAGGCGTCTTAACGTCGATGCTGGCGTCACGGCTGAGTGTTTGGCGGGATGCTTACTAGGGGGTGAGCGGCTGCCCTGCCAAGCAACCCGGCTCCCCGCAGCCGCCCCTCCACTCGGAGTCGAGGCCCATGGTAGGCCCTCTCTCGCACGGCACACTGCGCCATGGAAGCAAGCCGCCTGCTTGAATCCTGTTTCCCAGGCTACACACTGGCTCAATAAGCACATCGTTCCGACCAAGGCTCTGGGCGTTTCGCAGTTATCCACTCGGATCCTCTGGGCTCGCTCAACTGCACCAGCTAGGTAGGAGATGGCTGGCTGATGCCCACATGATGAACGTTTAGTTAGTTGAGTAAGGGTCGCAACTTATCGCTGGCCAGCTCTGCTGCTTAGCAGGTGCATATTTCGTAGCTAGCTAAGTGAGGATGAAGGTGCCGCCTGTCTAGCGCGAATCCACGAGGTCCATGGGAGGCGGGCCAATCCGTCAAGGACCTGACTTTTGAGGGAGCTTGCGGGGTCAGTGATTGAGCAAGATGCAAGATGTCCGACAGGGCTAGCTTCGAAATAGAAGTCTAGTGCATGTCGCTCCTCACAGCGAGGCTCACGGCGAGGCCTCGTTCTCGATGAGAATCTCCAAAGAGAGCGCATAAATCGGCTCATTGACGTTGAGTGCCGCTGCAGGCTGACAGACGGAAGGATTGGGTTGACTGGAGATGGAGAATAAGCATAGCGAGTGCCTGGGCTGGTAAATTTAGAGGACCCCCAGTCGGTGTGGCTTGGCTTTTGATTACTCCATCCGATGTGGGTGGCTGCGATGGCAAAGTCAGCGGACAGCCTCTGCTAGCTTTGGGCCGGCTTCCGCTCGTGGAGGGAGCCATGCTGTCGAGAACTTTTATAACGAAAAAGCAAAAGCAAGATGCGCAATAAGTAGTACAACCAAGCAACCGAGGTGACGAGTTTGATAGTCGAGGCACCTCGTACGTGGTCGAGAAAAAGCAAAAGAAATGACCCAGACCCGATTTGAACGGATAACCTTTTGATCTGGAGTCAAACGCGCTACCGTTGCGCCACTAGGCCATTCGTGATCTACCCTGCCGATGGGGACTCTATCAAGTCTGGCTCTGGGCGGATCGCAAGGGAGCCACCACCTCCACTCTAAACGGGCAATCGACATCCACCCAAATACGTCAGGGGAAGCGACCATCCTTGTCCTTCCCAAGCTCCAACGCGACTGCTCAACCAGAACAAGAGCCACACCAGCATCTCGGTCGCGCCTGGAGCGTCTCACGAAAAGGAGGTTAGCCTGCGTCTGGCTTCACGCTGGTGTTTCACTGCTTGTTCTATGTCGATTGAGCATTGAACAGTCGCAAAGGATCGACGACACAACGCTCGGCGTCACCAGCAGCGATTCGAAATCCACCCCCCGTCATCGCGACCTTATCCAACACAACTCGGCATCAACGCAGAATGGCCCCAATCGACACTGCTTTCGGTCTGCTGGCCTTTGCGCAGCGCCGGTTTGACCGCCTCATCAGTCCTCAAGCTCGCAGTCGTGCCTTTGACCGAGTCCAAGCGTTCGCTACGGCGCGGCCCCTTTGGTTTGTCAGTGGGCCAGCTTGCTGTGGGGAGGCATCTTGTAATCCGGACTGTCAACTTTGCTACATTTTGTGCTAACAAATCGCATTAATGTTACTATGCAGACCTTCATCGTTGCCCAGGTTTTGACCTCGCTGCTCCCAATCGGACTGTTCCTCGCCTTCACCATCTCCATACTGGTCCTCTCGGTGGGCGCCGCCCTTCTCTTCTCTCTGTTCTGGCTCGGCGTCGCCCTCCTATTCCTCATCCCGGCCCTCTTCATGACCGTCTCGCTCGGCTTCCTCGTCTTCATGTGGGCGGTTGCTGCCCGCTTCGCCTGGTTCGCCCTCCCCGCCAGGATCAAGGCCTCCATCACGGCCGGTGCCTCGGGATCGTCCAAGAACCACAGAGGCCAGAACGGCTACCGCGAGGCCTACTATCCCACCTACGCGGCCGTGGCGCAGGCGGCGGCTGAAAAGGGCGCCAAGAACTACGGCGGAGACAGCGAGGTGCCGGCGCACAAGACTTACGACACCACGCCTCCCAAGTCCCCCTCCAAGTTCGACATCAACGGGTCATCGCCGCCCACTGAGCCCATTGGAATGGCGGACCTCCAAAAGCTCAGGGAGATGAAGGATGGGTCGGTTACCCCTTAGTTGGGGTATTTCGATGCGATCTGGGCAATAAGTCAGCCAGATCCAATTACTTCAAAAGGCCCCGGTCTGGCTACTATCGTTTCTTCCTGCACTAATTACTCGGGTTTTGTTCTTCTTTCATTATGCGAATCGGATTTCCATGTCTTGGGGTTCGGACGGAGTAGCTTCAAGGTTGGCAGAGTCCTTCCAGTCGGATTTCCCACTTGCTTTCAACACACAAAGTCACCAAGGGACCGGGCCTTGATGCGCGAAATTGTTATGAGCTCTGCGCTTTCACTGTTCAAGTGTTCAAATATCTACAAGACGGGCTATGGTTGACAATGGCTTGGTGCTGTTGGTTGGTATACCCTATTGCTGCTGTTAACTTGCTACTACACGATGCCAACCAGTTGTCCCCAACTCCCATCCAATGACATTAAGGTGTGCATGCAATTTCAATTCCATCTTCCATACCTAAACAGTCTCAGTCAGTGTTTTGTTCATTTTTCTTCCAGAGTCAGTGACGTCAACAACTGGAGGCCTGTAGCGCCATTGTTCCCCGCTCTGCTGCAGCACATGATCACCGCTGTCGCGCGGGTCATGTTTGGAGCTCGTGCTCGCAGCTACGCTCGGACCATGCATTGACGCGACTCTTGTCGCCTCAGCTCTCCCTCGGTCAAAGTTGGGGTCAGGAACTGTCGGATTGTCGATTCAAGGGCGGCACCGCTGGCAAGGTTCCCGCTCCGGCTTTGCCCAAGATTGCCATCTTGTTTCTCGTTCCCTTTGAAATTTTACCCGCCTTACCGCGTCTGGGGTCCTCGCCATGGCGAACCCCTTCGCCTTCAAGTCCGCCCAGGTAACCTTCTGGACGACGGCTGTTTACTTGGCGCTGCTTATACCCCTTGTCCTGATAAACGAGGGCGTGCCTCCTGTCAACCCTGATGGCTCGTAGGTTGATCCCTCTGGCCTGCCCGCCCTCTCGTCTGGTCTGGAGTTGGAGCTGATCAGCCACCGACACATCGCAGTCTCTTCCTGGATCGCGGCCTCAACATAACCGAGGCCTGGGCCGATCTGCAGGAGATCACGCAGTACTTCCACCATCAGAACAGCAGGGAGAACGACGATGTGCGGGACTACCTGCTGCGCCGTATGAAGCAGATTGTCCACGAGAATGAAGCGCAGGGCCAGACCACCATCTTCAACGATCTGTCGTCAAATCTGACCTTCAATCACTATGGTATCCCCGTCCACTACCAAGGGAATAACCTCTATGTCTATATCCGTGGCCAGGATGATGTGGAGGGTGAGTGGTGGCATGATGCGACGGCCGGCAAGCCCGTCGGAAAGGGAGGAGTGCTGGTAAACGCTCACTTTGACTCGTGAGTCCGCCTACTCTGTATCTCGTCAGTTCAACCCCTTTGTTGCGTCTATACTAACCGCCGCCGTAAATCTCCAGCGTGGCAACCGCATATGGCGCTACAGACGATGGCATGGGCGTGGCGACAGTCCTCCAGATGATCAGGTACTTTACCACGCCTGGAAACCAACCGCGCCGTGGCATCATCGCCCTGCTCAACAACGCCGAGGAGCCGGGCCTTCTGGGTGCCGCGGCCTTTGGACAGAGCCCCTTGCTGCCCTTTATCCACACCTTCCTCAACCTGGAGGGTGCTGGCGCCGGCGGCCGCTGCGTCCTTTTCCGCACCACCGACCAAGAGGTGACGAGCGCCTTTGCCAACGTGCAGTCGCCCTTTGGCTCCGTCATTGGCTCCGATGGCTTCAAGCTAGGCCTCATCCGGAGCGGGACTGATTATTCAGTCTGGCACGACATCTTCGGTCAGCGCGGCCTCGACCTCTCATTTTTCAGGCCGCGAGCACTTTATCACACGAACCAAGATGACGCCAGACACGCGAGCAGGCGGAGCCTCTGGCAGATGATGGCCAACTCGGCCACCACCCTGATCAATCTCTCGGCCGAGACGGGCTCAGACTACGTTGGCGAACGACCTGACGGGGCCAAGGACAAGGTCCCGAACGGATCCCCCAGCGACGGTGTCTGGTTCGACCTTTTCGGGAGCTCCTTTGTGCTTTTCAGCCTGAGGGGCATGTTTGCGTGGTCACTGACAATCCTGATCGTGGGACCCCTAACTCTGTTCCTCATGTTTTACCTGGTCCATGCGAAGGACAAGGGTTATATCTTCTCCTCAAAGTTGACATCCGCCAGCGACGGCCCAGACGGAGCCGAGTCCATACAGCTAGGCGGTTGGAAGGGCCTGTTCCGCTTCCCGGTTGCCCTCGCTGTTTCCGGGGCATTGGTCGTCGGGTCAGCTCTGCTGCTCAAAAAGATGAACCCATTCATCATCTACAGCAGTGAATATGCCGTGTAAGACCGAATCCCCGCACATACTTCGATCTCTGGGGAAAACGTATTGACTTTGTCGGCGATAACAGTTGGGCCATGATGATGTCGCTCTTTTATATCGTCTTTTGGGCCATTATGAGGGGTGCCAGTATCATGCGGCCAAGCGCGCTACATCGACTTTATACCCACCTATGGCTCTTCTTCCTCGGATGGGTCGTGCTCGTCGCTGTAACAGTGCTGGAGGATAGGAGGCAGATCGCCTCAGGCTACATGTTTGTCTTCTGGGAGTCGCAGGTCTTCCTGTCAACCTTGCTTGCCGTGTGCGATCTTTTCTCTCTGCCCAAGAAAGCGGATATTGCGCGAGGCCTCGAGGAGGAGGACCAGATCCGCGACCATCTCAACGCCGTTCCTCATGCCGACGATCTGATTTCGCCCTCACCTGGCGAGGCCGCGAGCCAGAGAGAGGAGGGGCGAGGACATGGTGACTCGGAAGAGGACGATCAAGAGCCCGCCACCGAAGAGACGCCACTCTTCCGGAAATCCCATGGTGGCAAGCTTGACACTTCGCTCTTCCGCAGGGGCTATCGCCGCTCTTTATCGGCCATGATAGACACGTCCAAGGCCGGACAGGATGGCGAGCAAATCCGGCAGCACGATGAGCTATACGGCAAGGAACAGTTCTGGTCGGGAGAGATGGTCTCGTCGACGTGGCTGCTGCAATTCCTGCTTCTGGGACCATTCCTCATAATTCTTGCGGCACAAATCGGACTGCTTGCCACCTCGGCTGTGAGCCAGACTGGCGTGGACGGCTCCAACCAGCTAACGCCGTTCCTCGTTATTGCGATCCTCAGCATCGTGCTGCTTACACCACTTTCCCCCTTCATCCACCGAGTGAGCAAGCATCTGCCTTTGCTACTTCTTGCCGTCTTCTCCGGCACGCTCATTTACAACCTCACCGCGTCGCCCTTCTCGCCCATGGCGCCCTACAAGATCTTCTTCAAGCAGACGATCGATCTCGAGACGGGCGTGACGGCCGTCCGGATATCGGGTATCGAGCACTACCTACATGACATCATCGCGGACATCCCCTCGGCGGCGGGCCAGGCTATCGAGTGCGGACCCAGCATCAGCCGCAGGGATCTGGCCGATTGTGTTTACGACGCCACCAAGGTACCGCCACGGCCGGCCTACGGCAGCGGCAACGACAGCCTGGAGCTGGCCCCCAACATGCCACCCACGACGGATTACTACAAGAAGCTGCTCGATGTCCGCATCTCGGATCGTTACTACGCCGCCGCCGCCGCCGGCAAGCGCGTCGGTCGCACGTCGGCGCGCATCCACATCAACGCCGTGAACACGCGCGTCGTCGAGCTCCGGTTCCCCGCCGAGGGGCCCGTCATCCGGTCAGTGAGCGTGGTCGGGGCGGAGCCCTGGGACGCGCGGTTCGGCGCCTTCCCGGAGGAGGGCGCCCGGCTCGTCCGGCTCTGGAGGCGCGACTGGGACCGGGGCTGGGCCGTGGACCTCACATGGGACGGCGACCGCGGCCTGGACGGCGATGCGGTCGCGCTGTGGAGCGACGCCAACGAGGCGGCGGACGCCATGCCGGCCTTCCGCGAGGTGGTCATGTACGCGCCGCCGTGGGTCGCCGTCTCCAAGGCGTCGCCGGGGCTGGTGGAGGGCAAGAAGGCCTTCAAGATCTAATGTGGAAGGTACCATTCATGACGAGGGGTCATCCTGTCATGTTGAGATTTGATGTTTTTTTTTTTTCTGGTTCTCTACACCTATCCTGCAATTATGTTTTTGATTAAGATTGTCAACACCGTAGCATCGTGGCCTTGGAATCGAGGTCACAGGTTTCCATTTTACAATGTATCAAATCAAATCAATATCTATCCAAACTTTGGCTGATACCATATCACCCTCCCTCGACAAGGGAGATTCGTGAATAACCACTTGGATATAGCGAGCTTGGTCGCCCCATCAAAGATAACCAACACACCAAGTCCTGCGGTATTGCATCATGGAAACCCCCTCATTCTACCTTGAAATTTAAAACCAGGTGTCGACCCAGCTGAATGGTGTGGAGTACTTGTTGTGCCTGATCCCCATAAGCCGTAAGAGTTGGCAATGCAATTTGCCTGATCCCCATAAGCCGCAAGAGTTGGCAATGCAATTTCACAAAGCAAGGTCACGGCGGCATCTCAGCCACGGCACCGCAAACGGGGGGGCGCTCGGTCACGAGCTGAATGGCGGAGCCGGCACGAGTCGGGAGAGACCCGGGAAAAAAAGGCTATTCCACCCACCGCCATGGGGAGGGGCGGCGCCCGTCCGGTCTTTTTTGATCAGCTCGGTGACAGTTCCAGGGTTCCTGGCCAAGAGTCGAGCTGAGGCCCAGGGGGGTGGGTGGCATAAGGGCATTACTCGCGCGCGGTGAGCTTGAATCCAGAAGATCCAGAAGCAGAAGAGAAAAGGCCGAGGGGGCACCGCAGGGCCAACTCTGGAGGAAGTCCCATTTGCGAAGGCGAGCGGTCTCGTTTGATATTGACTAGGGAGTGAGAAAGGAAAAGAAAAAGAGAAGCTTCCGAACAAAAAAAAAAAAAAAAAAAAAAAAAAGTACTGGTGAGGTTGAGGATGGGGTCTCGCGCACGTTGCGACCCAGCCCCTTCCCCTTGGGTGGGCCATCCTTTTTTAGGAGAAGCGAGCGGCGGCGACGATGGGAGAGAGGCGGGAGAAGAATCAAAAAAGAAGCAAAGCGAAGCAACAAGAATTAAGCTACGAGACCGAGTCAGATACCATGTTCGCCTGGTTTTAGAGTTTCTGTGAGGGAACTAAGCAGAACTAAGCAAAAGAAGCGAGAGTCGTCATGTCCGCAGAAAGGCATGTGCCGCCTATTGGGCATGAAGCTTAGGGGTAGCTAGAACGGATGAGGGAGTTATCGCCCTGTCGCCGACCATTTTGCAACGGCCTGGCCGCACCACTTGGAGGTCGAGTTGTGGCGGCTGGTAGTTTGAGGGAGGCGGCGGGGGCGGCGCAGAGGGCGGCGGACGGATCGTCGCGTGTTTCGGAAGCCCTGCCAGTGGGACGGGAAGCGATGGTGGAGGCTGGGAGGAATAAGATGTGTGTTAAGGAGGAAAATCTTTGCGTAGGGCGAGACATGGTGATTGATATGGGTCTTCCCTTGAAGTAACACCATCCCACAAGATGCCCGACCCGCCTCCCGTGTGAGGATGCTGCCTATGACGTGGGTATGCGTGGCTAACGAGGAGTTGCGCGATGACACAGACCGGCCTGCCTGTGTTGGACCTGCCTGTTGTTGGCTTCGTGCTCGCCACCCTCAAGTTTCCGGCAACATGCTGCCGCATACACAGTACAGCACCAGCCCTCCATTTCGAACTGCCGAGACGAGGTCTGCCGGAAAGAAGCCGATGCAGATTCTGAAACTCACGCTCCACGGTAGCAATCAAAAGAGAAGCGGTGTCCGGGCCCGATTTGGTCTCTTGATAGAGTCGAAGGCTTTTAGTCAGACGTGGGGGCTTGGTTTGTCAAAGGGCAATAATAAGAGAGGAGGAAGAACGGGAAAGAGGAACCACGGGAGACGATGGAACTCGACACCCTGGTCGCCTCCGAAGCGCCGGGCAGAGGACGGGTCTCTTGCCAGTCCTTGCGGCGGCCGCGGCGGCCGTGCCGGTGCATGTAAGCATGACATCAGCGGGCCAAGGCCGAGGACTCTAGGGGAAGACGGGCTTCTAGTAAGGGAGCTGGCTGGGGCTCTGGGAGTTGATATCGTGATTCTGGATGTAGTCAATCACGCCCTGGCATCCGTGGCTATCGGCCGAATCAAGTCAATCGATCAACGGAGATGGGTTTGTCTGGAACTGGTATTGGATGTGTCGATCAGTGCAAGGGTCAAGACAATCCCGCAGCTCTGCAGGCATATTTGCTTGATCCGGAAGTAAGCACAGAGCCTGGCACGACCGGGATAGGACGAAGGAACCAAAAAAAAACCGCATCGAGGCTCTGCTGTCGGGGTGGTCTTGGCCATGCAGGCTGTCAGGGGCCGCCCGCACCACGAGGGCCTTGGTCGACGAACCCGAGGCTTTGCGGCCATTGGCAATCAAACCACCCGCATACACAGTACTTTCGAGGTGCGGCAGCGGGTGGCCTGATTGATGGTATTGGCGTCGGCCTGGCAGACTCCCGCTACTAACGTCGGGCCAAGCCACAGGGGACGGACGAGGAGAGAGGAGCGGGAGCTGGACACCCACCCTCCCAACAGGGGTGTTAAAACTGGAGATCACAGGGGTGGCGAAAAGGGGTCACGTGCTGGCATAAAGTTACTGCCATTGTTGAAGTTGGTGAAAGAAGGAGAGAAATCGAAAAAAGCTTTTAAAGGACGAGAAATTCTTGAAGTCTCGTGACATCCCCCCAAGTCACCGCGGCCACTTCGATTTCCAGTTTCAATCCCCCTGTTACCCCCCTGTTGCTGGGTGGGTTTTTATTTTTATTTCCCCCGCAGATGGTAGGCAGGTCGAACCCCGCCAGGGCGCAGCTTGCTCGCACCAGACCCACAGCCAGTTCGCGGCTTCCCAGTTTGGTCATTTCAGCCGGCCATTCGAGAAAATCTCACTCTCACTCCAAAAGCGGGTATGTGGAGTGCGATTTTCTGCTGAAAAAACGAGCTGCGAGGCCTGATTGGCCGCGGTCCATTCTCGTCTCATCTCGCTCAAAAGGGAAAAAAGGAAAAGGGATCCAAAAGAGACAAACAACAACAAAAGTAAGGGACCCGATTACGACGCCCGAGAGGCGAAAACATCAGAATATCGCCAACAGCGAAAACCATGGTGCGCCCCTCCGGCCCATTTCCGAATCCGGCTGGTGGCCGAGGCGGTGGCTGTGGCGGCGCGTCCAGGAATCAGAAACACGCAACCAACCCAGCACACACGCTTGCAGCAGAGCACCTCGGTGCCCTAATACAGGTCCCAGGGATCACAAACCTTAGTACGATGGATCCTGGTGGTACATCAGTTTGGCTTGGTTTTCCAAGGAAAAAAGTGTATCTTGCTCCACTGCACTAGTATTTGTGATCCCTGGAACGTATACCTGGCCTGCCTTGGTTTTAGGCCCAGGCTTGCTGTCCTTCCTTGCCTGGCCGAGCCTCGGAGCCCGCTTTCCTCTTCTGGAATCGCACTTTTTGCCCCGCCGGCGCGTTGTGGAGAAGCGAGCTGACGACGCAGAGAGGCTGGACATGAATTCAAATAATAAAAACTCATATGCAGGTCATCATCACAAATACCAAACGCCAACTATTAAACCCGTGTTGCGAACGGATCAACGTCCCTCCCCGGTGGATCGCAGAACCGAGTTCGACCCGAACTCTGGTTGCGGCTGGGACGGCCCTTCTCCCCTACTTTCTCCAGGCGGTTGCGACGCTATAACGGAGGGCAGTTATATGAGCACTTTCTGCCAGCGGGTGTGCCCTTCCCCCCGCCGTCGTGCCATCTCGCCCTCCAGGGCCCCGCCCCATGGCACGACGCCGGTGGAGCCCTCGTGTGCGCGCATCTGGTCTTCATCGATGCTTTGCATGATGCCCTGCGATGCCCTCGGGGGTTGCTGGCGGGTGGGTCCTCCGCAAAAAAAAAAAGCCCAGGCGAGCCAGGGCTGCCTGCGGCTCCAGTTGGGTCGCGACCTTGGTCACCCACTCACTCCCTGGCTCGTCTGCGTGGCCCGGCGAGCGCCGGTGGTGTCGGAAAGTGGGTGATCAGGCCGGGCGCGCGCAGACAGGCACATGGACGGGAAACACAGACTGAGTACCACACAAGGAGCGCAAAGGCACCGGTAGTTCATAACGAATGGGTACCGTATTCGTTTCTGCGTATGCTCATCCTATCAGTTTGATAGCGAGCCCGCCAGGCTGGAGTCTCGCCTGATATTTATTGGTGGTTCTCCGCGTTGGTTGCTGTGGAATAAAGATTCCAGATTCGGAGCCCTGGTATTGGGCGGCTGAACTCCGCCCCAGCCAGCCTTTTTCTGTTGTTCATGCGTCGGCGTGACCAGCACATGGCTGACTGTTTCGTTCAAGACAAAACAATAAAAATAAGCTGCCCCTGTTTCCACTCGAGTCTAGGTGTGTTGCAACCCTTGATCGGGATCCGGACCTGCTTGGTCGTGGGCCATTTTGGGCTCTGGTCGTTCGACCTCGTTATGCAGCTAGCTCTCTAAACTGCAAAAGAGGCAGAAATCAAAGAGGGGGAAAGGTGAGCAAGGAAAAAGAGTGGCTGGGGCGGGCGGGCAAGAAATGTTGCCGCCGCCGTCGCTGATAGGTCCATTGTCCTCCCGGAGTGCGTGTGTGGTAATCGAGCCGTTGACGGGGTTGATTGCGACAAATGCCACTCAAAAGAACGACTAAGAAGAAAAGAAGAAAAAAAGCAAGCACATGTCGGCGCCAAAAAAGCGCGTGGTGGAAATGTGGGCTCTGCTGCCACCAACCACACACTCACTCACACCCACACCCCTCTCCGGGGGCGAACAAGATCGAAGGCCGTGTGGGGCGCGCGCCGAACCCCTGCCTGGTATCGAAGGCAAGGTGCCTGAGCAGCCAGAACCCCGGGATCGGATCTTGGGCGGTTGAACTAGCAGGAACAGGCAGGTGGGCATTCCACCCGAGTGAGCTGAAGCCCCTGGTCTCCTTCGGGCGGCCGCTCCATTTCCGGAAAATGGACATCAGATAGTCGGCCAGGGGGTGGTGGTATTTCGCCTTTGCTGCTCGTTATCCTGCGCTTTCCCCATTTTCTTTTTTACTCCGTTGGGAGCCGTCTTCTCTGTTTTCTTCCTTTGTCCTTCTTTTGATTCTCCATGTTGCTTTTTTCTTTATTGACGGCTGGGTATTAATCGTTGGGTATTCCGTATATAATACCCACATTCACGACGTAATACACCCTATAGCGCGTCGTCCCCCTCCCAGCCCCATCCCATCGTCCAACCACCCCCCCATCGCTAGGTTCTGGGTCCTCCCATCGGATCGGGCGTGTAGAGTAGCAAGCAATGACCTTTCCATAAGGCATAAGGCCGGCCCAGACCCCCCTTGCCCAAATTACACTCTTTTCGTCATCCCTTTTTTGGTTGTTTTTATCTTCCTTCCCTTGTCACCTCTTCGCCAAGCGTACCTGCGATCACTGCCGCCGATCATAGTGCCCCCGCGACCCGAGGCCGACCGACCGACCGACCGACCGATATAGAGACCTCTCCGACGGGATCATGAGGTTCCTCCTCGCCGCGGCAGCGCTGCTGCTGTCGGCCGTTGCGCCGGCGGTGGCCCAAGCCCAGACAAACGCGACGGCACCGACGATGCCGACACCTCCACTAGCCTTGCTCCCGCCCTGTGTGGTACGTTTGGATCGGATGGGTGGTTGTGGTGGCGGCGGTGCTGGTGGTAGACCGTAGCCGTGTTGGAGGAGAGGGAGAGAGATGGATGGGTTGTCAGAAGGCGGTCTTGCTAACAAGCCGTTCCAACTGATAACAGGCAACATGTCTGCAAACAGCAATAATCGCCTCCAAGTGCTCGTTCCTGGACCGGGCGTGCATATGCGCAGACGCCGAGATGCGGGGCAAGGTCTCCAACTGCGTCCAAAAGTCGTGCACCGTCAAGCAGGGCCTCCAGCTGGCCAACCTGACGGCCACGACGTGCGGGGCCGAGGTGCGCGACCGCCAGGAGCCGCTCCGCGTCACCGCAATCATCCTCGGCACGCTGTCGGGCGTCTCCGTCGCCGTCCGCGTGGCCGCGCGCCTGCTCATCGTGGGTGGCCCCCTGGGCGTCGACGACTGGCTCATCATGGGAACGTTGCTCGCGGGCATCCCCAACACCGTCATCATCGTGCACGGCGCCATTGCGAATGGGCTGGGGCTCGACGTGTGGACGCTGTCCTCCGAAACCATCACCGAATTCGGTCGGTGGTTTTTCATCATGGAAATTGTTTATTTTTTCCTTGTCTCCATGACCAAGATGTCGCTCCTCTTCTTCTACCTCCGCATCTTCCCCGCGAGGGGTATCCGCCGAATGATTTGGGGCACCGTGGCCTTCAACGCCGTCTACGGCCTTGTCTTTATCTTCGTCGGCGTCTTCCAGTGCGCACCTGTCGAATTCTTCTGGCAGAGGTGGGATGCGGAGCATACTGGCACCTGCCTCGACATCAACGCCATCCCCTGGGCTAACGGTGCCATCAGCATCGCCCTTGACTTTTGGATGCTGGCGCTGCCGCTATCGCAGCTCAGGCACCTGAAGCTCCACTGGAAGAAGAAGGTTGGCGTCGGCATGATGTTTGGCGTTGGCACCTTGTGAGTCTGCCCCTGAAAGGTATTTCTGAAGGAGAACAGGTCAGCTGACAACCGCCGAAAACAATAGTGTTACCGTGGTCAGCATCCTGCGGCTGCAGTCCTTGGTCGAGTTCGCCAGCTCGAGCAACCCGACATGGGACCACTGGGATATAACCCACTGGTCCGCCATCGAGATCAACGTCGGCATTATATGCGCTTGCCTTCCGTCGCTGCGTCTGCTGCTGGTGCGCATTTTCCCGCGCCTGGGCGGCTCCTCGGACCGATACGGGTCCAAGGCGCAGGACAACGGGCCGAGCAAGGGTTTCTCGCGGCCAAGTACGGGCGTTGCTCTGGTGAGCCGCGGCGGCGCCGTGGAGCTGGAGAGTAGCCCCGGCAAGAAGGGCCAGAAGCACGGTCGGCAAACGTCACGCTCCACCGCGCGGGAGCTTGGCGTCCACTCGACCGTCGACAGGGGTTCGCTCGACGACGATACCGCCACCGTAAAAGGAGGCATCACATACTCGCGGTCTTACGAGGTGTCGGTGTCGTACGAAGACCGGGACGAGGAAACCCTTGTTGGAATGGGTTCCGAGAGCAGGCCCAGGTCAAGAGATAAGAAGGGGAGGCAGGAGTCTGGCAGGAGGGAGCGCGAAATGCAACCTCAAGGGGAGAGGGAAGGAGGAATGCCGGTGCCGGGCGAGAGAGGAGGCGACAGTCGAGCGGGTGGCCACGGCTACCACCGCCGCTTCCACACCAACTCGTCGAGCAATTCGAGTTTCCAGTCGCCATCGGTTGAAAAAATACCAGAAAATGTTGTATAACTATATTTATATAGCATCGCGTATTGAAGGACCCGAATGTCTGATGAACATGGACTTTTGATGACACCCCGGGCTTCCGAGCCCCGCTACAGATCTCCAGGATATTCAATGTTACGACCCACAGAGCATTCCTATTGGCCCTCGTAACGTTCAATATCCTGGAGATCTGTAGGCTAGTTCCAAGGATTGGGCGTGTGCCTTTGTCGTGAAGAGGTCTAAAACATGCGTAGAGACTGGCGGATGGGTCTTGTTATTGGATACGCGGGATGCGCTTCATATAGGTATGTAGGCGTGAAGCGAGGCCGTAGGTGGTCCGGGTAGAAGTTGGCCAAGCCGTGGGAATAGCAACTTTAAAGGGTACTGTGATCGGCCCCTGGTTCGATAACGCTTTCGCCCTCAGCGTATGGGTTGAATGCAATCTACCCCTCCTAGGCCGTTCCACCTCTTTCTGGCCTACAGACTGCTACTTGGCGGGCTGCGAAGCCTCGCATTCTGGGGTGATTAGTCCAACTTGGTGTCGTCCTTCCCACTAGGCGCCGTCTTCCCGTCGCCGCCGGCGCTGCTGCTGTCCGACGCAGAGTCGGCCCTGCGGGTCAGGACATGATCGATGATGCCGAGGCCAAGTGCCTCCTGAGACGTCAGGTACTTGTCACGCTCCATCATGTCCTGGATCTCTTCGGGGCTGAACCTCTCGCGGTCCGCGGCAACGTTGAGGTGGCGGCGCACAATCTCGTTGACCTGGGACCGGATGCGGGTGATCTGGCTCGCGTAGATGAGGATGTCCGAGGCCTGGCCGCTGGTTGCGCCCAGGGGCTGGTGGACCATGATCTGGCTGTGCGACAGGGCGTAGCGCTTGCCCTTCTCGCCGCCCAGGAGCAGGATGGCGCCCATCGAGGCGGCCATGCCGACGCAGACGGTGTGGACGGGCGACGAGATGTACGACATGGTGTCGTAGATGGCCAGGCCCGACGACACCTGGCCGCCGGGGCTATTGATATACATGGTGATGGGCTTGTGCGGCGCGTCCGACTCGAGCCAGAGGAGCTGCGCCACTATGGCCGCCGAGGTGCTGTCGTCAACCCCGCCATTGAGGCAGATGATGCGCTCCTGGAGGAGCTTGGAGAATATGTCGGCTGTGGCGGCCGGGCCACGAGGTTAGCTGCCGCGAGTGCATGCGAGGGACACGAAGAGGATGGGGCGGTTACGAACAGGTTCGCCAGCCGCCAGCCTGCAGTCAAACAGTAAGCCATGACCCTGACCAGGAAGCAAACACGGTACTTACAGTCACTTCTGTGATGAACGGGACGGGTACTCCTCCATGCGGCGGCAGGCTGGAGAGCCATCTCCTTGGGCAAGCGAAACCGCCCCGCACTGTCCGTGGCCCAATTGACGACGCACACCTCCCGGCAGCGGCCCGAAATATACTTGGTAGACTCATATCGTGTATGTGGTGCGGATTAGCTGTGCGGTCTCGTGCTCGGCGCTGCAGGCCGAAGTAGCGAAGGATGTAGGACAACCTCAAGGGAGGAAGGGGAGGAAGCGCGACGGAGCTCGAGGCGGAGTTGCGACGCTGGGCTGAAGCTTGGGAGCTGAAGTGGGGCGGCAGGTGGGTGCAGCTCGATGCTGTTATCGATTAAGCCGCCCTAGTTTCCATCCCTGGCTTCCATCCACCAGAGCACTTTTTTGTCGGCTGATGTCTCGAACTGAATCTCGTTCGCGCCTACCTATACTCGGCCTTTACCAGACCCATGATCTGCAGTATCCCAATAACCTCGCAATGAGGGGGACAGCGTCTCTGCATGGCAGCCTCCAGGGCGCCGGCAAACGTTTCTTGAGCTCCCAGAGCCGGCGGGTCTGGCCCTCCAGCCATGACCTCCCGCGAAAGAGGCCGCTCGGGGAGGACAGCCAGGCCGACCAGGTCACCTGGGACCTAGCGCAGACTCAGCTTCGGCCTCGTATAGACGCCGACAGCAAAACAATCGCCACCCCAAGCGGCGATCTACCAATATCCCCGCTTATGGACGAGCGCGGTCTGAAGGCGCAGAGAAAGCGGAGGCTTCCTAAGCCCGCCGCCGACAAGTCCCAAAATGGAATATTTGAAAGGCGGCTCGAGGACAACCCATATGGTCAGTGTGCTCCTGGTCCGCACTGGTCCCTAGTGGAGTTAAGCCGCGACTGACATGCGGCCGCCACGCAAAGCCACGGCCCTGGGAACCCCCATTCGCCTGGATGCGGCAACAAACACGATTCTGCCCAGGTTTTTCTTTCAAGACTTCCACTTCGTAAACCATCCCGAAACGAACGCCCCGTGGTTTACGCCAACCTCACTATTACAGAGCAGCGATCAACCTACAAGGGACCGTTCTGCCAGCGAGCAGTCTACAATGAATTCTGACCGCATATACGAGGCCATAGTTGCGCCTGATGGAGAGGCCGACGGGGTAGAATCACCAGAAGCGCCGGCAGATGCCAGCGCCGAGGAGCTTTCAAAGGAGCCCTCCAATACCTCCCGACCCGAAACCGCGGGTGCCTATGCCATGTTCCGACGGGACCTGTTCACGGCGCTTGTCGGCGGCGAAGGGGTACCTCAGGGGCTCAAGCAGTACCGCAACAGACACGCCAAAATGGCGAATTTCGCACGCCAGGCGCGTGCCGTCTGGCGCGCCGACATGGACGAGGTCGTGCTGGACCTCACGCGAGCGCGCGTGTTGAAGAGCCTCTTGTACTTGGCCAGGTTCGACGATGACCCGGTGGATCCCAGACATTACATAGTGCGTTGCCAAGCTGAAAGTCTCGAGGCGGAGGACTGGGCCAAGCACGAGTTCCGCGGATGTGTCTTGTGGCTTGGCGGTGGCGAGGCGAACAGCGCGCCGCCGCCGAAGGAGTTTGAGATCATTCCGGTCCCAAATGTCAGGCGCAACACGGCTCTGCCCGTACACGACCTGAACGGGCTGCTCGGGGCCAAGGCAGTCGAGAGACTTCGTGCGGAGTCTGTGATCTTCAGAGAAGGGGCTTTCTTTTTGTTGTCGCGGGCGAGGACCAAACAGCTGCAGATGTGGTTGTGGAAGCTGCAGGGCTATCTTGCCGAATATCCAGAGTTCCAGTGATGTCGACAAGTTACATGTAGATATGCCACAATGTAATGCAATGCAATGCACTGCCGTATACGTCTTGGCGGGCGGTGCGTGGTCACATATCTGCCTAATCCAAAACCCCGCGTATCCTCACATTCAGCCTTGCCAATGGAGTGGTAAAACCCTTTGTGGATGTAGGTGTTGAGGGTCCAGTCAGTCTGCAGCAAACAACATGAAGGCGGCTATTATCCCGACAGGGTTTCGACCACAAAGAAGGGTCTGGAAAAAGTCAGAAGGGAGGGGGACAAAAAAACAAACGGCCGCCGGCAGCCGGGCGGGGGTTTTCAGGCTTGTTTGGCGTTCTCCCGATTTCCACAAGAATCCAGCAGTCAATGGAAGCAGCTCCCTGGTTTGCGCCCCCCAGATTTTTGGCGCCGCCGACTGTTTGCCAGCGCCTCTCAGGCACCAGGGTGGGAGCTGCCTCCCAGACCCCTGCAAACAGAGCTTCCCCGTCCCCAGCGCGGCCAATCAGAGGCCGCCATGGTTGCTATGGGGGCGGGCACCTGCGGGCGCAGAATTCTAGACTGATAGAATCCGATAGAATCGAGGGGTGCTTTTTGCAGACATTTTTCTACCCGTCATGCAGCCCGTCTGCGTCCTCTGCTCGAATTTCTCTCTTCTCTCTCCATCTCAGAATCGCCATCTTCTCTTCCGCTATTCGGGTTCCGGTTGCGAACTATCACGACTTTTCCTTGCCCTTTGATACCCCTCTCTGCGACCATTTCAGGTAGGATTCCCACTTACACGCCCTGCCTGCTTGCCCTGCCCTGCCCCGCCCCCTCCTCGCTCTTTCCTGCACCATTCTCGGCCAACGGGCAAGGGTGTCAGCCTTGCGCGCCCGCCCTCCGAGTTTGGAGGGGAATCTTCCATTGGATTCCACGTCCAAGCGCAGCCCTTCCTCCAGACTGCTCGCTCAATCGCAATCACCCCGCCATAAATCTTTGCCCTCCTCCCGTCACCTCTCGAGAGTTGCCCTCCGTCTTCAAACTTCACGCGCTGCCTGCCTTCCCATCTCCCACCTCACTGGCGCCTCAGCCTCCCCACCGTCTAGGCAAATCTACATTGCAACCTCACCAGACCACTTTCGCAGTCAGGACCTCGCATCTAACATCGCCCCAAGATTCTAGACGACAGCACCACATCCGCCAAGATGGCTGAGACTTTCGAGTTCCAGGCTGAGATCTCTCAGCTGCTCTCTCTCATCATCAACACCGTCTACTCCAACAAGGAGATCTTCCTGCGAGAGCTCGTCTCCAACTGCTCAGATGCTCTCGACAAGATTCGCTACGAGGCCCTGTCGGACCCCAGCAAGCTGGACTCCGGCAAGGACCTGCGTATCGACATCATCCCCGACAAGGAGAACAAGACCCTGACCATTAGGGACACGGGTATTGGCATGACCAAGGCTGTGAGTACCCATTGCCGCGGACGCGCACCACCACGCCGGCCATTACTCGTTGCTAACATGACCTTTCTCTCCAGGACCTTGTCAACAACCTCGGTACCATCGCCCGCTCGGGTACCAAGCAGTTCATGGAGGCGCTGACTGCTGGCGCCGATATCTCCATGATTGGCCAGTTCGGTGTCGGTTTCTACTCTGCGTACCTGGTCGCCGACAAGGTGACTGTCATCTCCAAGCACAACGATGACGAGCAGTACATCTGGGAGTCGAGCGCCGGTGGCACCTTCAACATCACCGCCGACACCGAGGGCGAGCCCCTTGGCCGCGGCACCAAGATGATCCTGCACCTCAAGGATGAGCAGACCGACTATCTTAACGAGAGCAAGATCAAGGAGGTCATCAAGAAGCACTCCGAGTTCATCTCGTACCCTATCTACCTCCACGTCCTGAAGGAGATCGAGAAGGAGGTTCCCGATGAGGAGGCCGAGACCAAGGAGGAGGAGGAGGAGGGCGACGACAAGAAGCCCAAGATCGAGGAGGTCGACGACGAGGAGGAGGAGAAGAAGCCCAAGACCAAGAAGATCAAGGAGAGCAAGATTGAGGAGGAGGAGCTCAACAAGCAGAAGCCCATCTGGACGCGCAACCCTCAGGATATCACACAGGAGGAGTACGCTGCCTTCTACAAGTCGCTGTCCAACGACTGGGAGGACCACCTTGGTGTCAAGCACTTCTCGGTTGAGGGTCAGCTCGAGTTCCGCGCCATCCTCTTCGTCCCCAAGCGCGCCCCCTTCGACCTGTTCGAGACCAAGAAGACCAAGAACAACATCAAGCTCTACGTCCGCCGTGTCTTCATCACAGATGATGCCACCGACCTCATTCCCGAGTGGCTTAGCTTCGTCAAGGGTGTTGTCGACTCCGAGGATCTGCCCCTCAACCTGTCGCGCGAGACGCTGCAGCAGAACAAGATCATGAAGGTCATCAAGAAGAACATTGTCAAGAAGTCTCTCGAGCTGTTCAACGAGATTGCCGAGGACAAGGAGCAGTTCGACAAGTTCTACAGCGCCTTCTCCAAGAACCTCAAGCTTGGTATCCACGAGGACTCGCAGAACCGCGGCACTCTGGCCAAGCTCCTCCGTTTCAACTCGACCAAGTCTGGCGACGAGATGACCTCGCTGTCCGACTACGTCACTCGCATGCCCGAGGTCCAGAAGAACATCTACTACATCACTGGCGAGTCCCTCAAGGCCGTCCAGAAGTCTCCCTTCCTTGACTCGCTCAAGGAGAAGAACTTCGAGGTCCTCTTCCTCGTCGACCCCATTGACGAGTACGCCATGACTCAGCTCAAGGAGTTCGAGGGCAAGAAGCTGGTTGATATCACCAAGGACTTCGAGCTCGAGGAGACTGAGGAGGAGAAGGCCATCCGCGAGAAGGAGGAGAAGGAGTACGAGGACCTGACGAAGGCCCTCAAGAACGTTCTCGGCGACAAGGTCGAGAAGGTTGTCGTCTCGCACAAGCTGGTCGGCGCCCCTTGCGCCATCCGCACTGGCCAGTTCGGTTGGTCCGCCAACATGGAGCGTATCATGAAGGCCCAGGCCCTGCGCGACACCTCCATGTCGAGCTACATGTCGTCCAAGAAGACTTTCGAGATCTCGCCCAAGAGCAGCATCGTCAAGGAGCTCAAGAAGAAGGTCGAGGCCGACGGCGAGAACGACAAGACTGTCAAGTCGATCGTCCAACTGTTGTTCGAGACTTCCCTGCTGGTCTCGGGCTTCACCATCGAGGAGCCCGCCGGCTTCGCCGACCGCATCCACAAGCTCGTCTCTCTGGGCCTGAACATCGACGAGGAGCCCGAGGCTTCTGCCGACGCCCCGGCCGCCGACGCCGACGTGCCTGCCGCCGAGACCGGCGACAGCGCCATGGAGGAGGTCGACTAAGCGACGCGACTGACTGGCGGCGAAACGGCGCGACGACTGGGTTTCTGAGCAAAAGTCTTGGTGTTAATCTGGAGTTTCGGGAATTGGGTGTTTCGGGTCTGGCAATGATGAGTCCCCCCCATGCAAAGTAGTACTGCATGTTGTTTTTAGTGAGCTTTTAAGCATGGTTCATGGTTCTTTTCCGTCTCCCTGCCGTTGAGTAGGGCCTTGGCTCCCTTACCTTTTCGTCACTGCCATGCACATCTCCAACCTTGATTTTCGCGCGCTGCATGGCATGACAGGCTTTGTAAATTAGCATCAGGGAGAGAGTATTTGATGCGCTGGTAGATGGTTCTTTGCAGGTAGACAGACAATGGAATGGGAATGCTTAGAACAGTGTTGTCGCCATCTGACCAAAAGTGACATGGACGGTTGCGAGCATTCCAATAGTAATACAAAAGCTCGCTTGTTTTATTGATTGATTTTCCAAGGTTTTTTTTTTTGTGAAAGTACAAAACCGAAGTGAAGAGAAAAAGAAAGAGAGAAAGGAAAGCTGGCTCGACCGCTAAACCCATCGAAAAGGAAACACGAAACGAAAGGACATCCTCCAGCTTCTGGAGAAAAGAACGTAGGATATAATAAAAGTGATGAAGAATAAAGATGAAAAGGAGAAAAGAAATACAATGGGGGAAAGGAGAATGGTGAAGTAGAAGCGAGTGTGGTGCTTTTTTTTTTTCCTCCTCTCCTTGATCGGAGGGATATCATCTGCAACGAGCGAGTCGTCTCGAGGCCGTAAAGATGTGGGGCCGAGGCCGGGCGAGTGAGCGCTGACTGACGGTCGAGAGAGGGGGAGGAAGCAGGGTAAAAGATAACCAAGAAAAAAGTAGTGACGAAGGGGCCAGGGGCCGCCGCCTTGTGTGCCTAGCCATGTGCGTGCGAGGGATTGCGACAAGGAAGGCGACAGGGGAGGAGAAGAATGGGATAGAGCGAATGGAAGGAGATATCCAACAAGAAGACCAACCGATTCCCATGGTTTACATGGCACCCAAATAGCCACCTACCCTCCAGACCCTTCGTGTATCCCTTCAAGCCGATGGATGTATCCATTTCCCGCTTCATAGTTGTCGTGTTACCAAAATGTATACATGGATAGATGATGTTCAACCTTTTGATCCAAGAAAAGATGAAAGGAAAAGAAGAAAAAAAGACATCTTGGCCTCTGTTTGCCCTTTTCGTTACCCCATTTTCCCTACGCTTTAGCCCAGTAACTACCGTATTGGCCACGTCGTCACCTTCCCGCTCTAGCGCCCAGAGGGGAAACTGTATCTGGCGCTTGGATGTTTTTATCGTGCGCACGCGCGTGCGCAAGTCCCATAACAAGAGGGTTGGTGTGTTATAGGGAGACGTCACCCCCTTCATCCTCGTCGCGGAACCGGATGCCGCCCTTGACCTGAATGGCGTCGCGAACCCACTCGGACGCGGCCACCTTTTCGACGGTCCAGCGACTGCGCGCGCGCTTGAGCAGGCCTTCGGTGATGTTCATGGCACCGAGGAGGTCCTTTGACCGGAACATGGCCTCGTCGCCATCGTGGTCGCCATCCTCGCCCGCGAAGGCGACCCAGCGCCACTCGACGCGGGCGATCCGGTGGCTTGTGCGTGATCGCATCCGGTGCGCACTGTCTGCCCCGTTTACGGTGCCGGGGAGCGGATCGAAGGGCAGCCGGGACTCGAGGAGCGCGTACAGCAGCACGCCTAGTGACCAGGCGTCGATGGCGCGCCCGTCATAGGGCTGTCCCATGATGACCTCGGGCGCCGCATAGTCGTCGGACCCACACCGCGTCTCGAGCTTCTCGTCGTCGGCCACACGCCGTGACAGACCCAGGTCGGTCAGCGTCGAGACCGGGTATGGGTACGTGGTCCAATCGATTGAAGGGTCTGCCAGTTCACTGGGAGTGAGGTTGACCAGGACATCTACAACCAAGTTCGAGGGTGTTAGTGAGGCTGCGCGTCAAGTATAGGAGCAGATTATATACTGACTCTCTAGCTTTATGTCCCGATGAACGATGCGCCGCTCATGCAGGTACCGGACAGCACCGACGAGCTCCGAGAATATACGGCGCATCAGGGACGGGCTCAGCAGCTTCCGATGAGCGGTCGCGACATCGAACAGGTCGCCACCTGGACAATAGCTCAGTATGAGTATAGCTCGCGTGGGCTCGATGTTCCAGGCACGCAGGTGAACGAGCGACGGGTGGCGGATGGACTGCATGATTTCGAGCTCGCGCTTGAGGCTCATCTCCACCCTGTCCTCCGAGGCCCCGCCCTTGGGACCGTGTTCGCACACCTTGACCGCAACCAGCGTCCTGCGGTCGTACCTCTGGTGGGGAGGGGGGCGCAGCGACTGCAGCTGGTCCGAGTCGCCAGCTCCGCTCTCATCATCCTCTTCAATCTCGGGCGGGGCGCTTGTTGCCAACATGACGCGGCTGAAAGTACCCTGGCCGAGCATCTTCACAGCACGCCACCTGCGCATCTTGCCGTCGCGGCGGTTGCGCGCCTCAAAGTACTCGTAGCGGTGGCTGGCCTGCGGGGTCGACGAGGACTGGCCGCCCGTGGCCGAGGTGGTGGATGACGATGATGATGACTCGCCCGCGCTAAGGGACGACTCGCTCGGGGGCGGCGTGGGCGGCTTCTCGACCGGTGTGAGTCCTCGGGCGGCCGAGAGGTGGGGCTCGCGGCGCAGATGCAGGGCGTCCTCGGCCGGCGGCTTGGCGCTGCCGCGCGACCCCGTTACCGTGAGCATCCGTTTGGGGAGCAGCATGGGATCCGGCGTGTAGTCGCTCACACTCCTATTGCGAGTGTGCACCTGATGTGTCCCTGCTGTGGCCGGTGCCTTGGTCTCAGAACGTGCGCCGCCGCCGGGCGCGCCCCCAGACCCTGCCGACCCATCAACCTCCACGGCGAGGCCGGCATAGGCCTTCCTCTTGGTGTTGTTAGCCAGGGCTGCGGCTATCGACTCGCCGTTGCTGGATATCAGTACAGAGTCTGCGCCTGGCGTTGGGACAGCGGTTTCCCGAGAGGGCGGCCTCCCAAACCTCCTCCAAGGTCCCGGCGAGTCGCCAACAAGCAACGGAGACGGTAGCGGGGTCAAATCTCCCATAGCAGCTATTATCGGGCTTGGGTAGGTCGAGCTTGCGGCCGAGGCGGTGCCGAAGCCCGGGCCGAGACTCGTCTTGAAGCTTGGCGTGCGCGACGGTGGCTGCAGCGACGAGGTCGAGGTTTTGTGCTGGAGGCCAAAGGTCGAGGTTCTGACTGGGGTCGTGGGCGAGAGGCTCGAGGTCGTGTTTCCGGCGCTATCCCGACGGCTCCGGGCCGTGGCTGCGGCCGAAGGGTCGATGTGGGGGCGGGTGGCGGAGCCGCTTCGGCGTTCGCCCGACAGCGGGCTCCGCTGATAGGACGGAGACTCGTCGCCCGTCGACGGCGAGAGGGCGTTTCGCGGCGGGCTCGGTGAGTCGGAGGGCGAAGGAGCGATGGTCCTGGAGCGGAACTCGAGGCCGCTAGTGGCACTGGTGGCGCTGGTGCCGAAGGTTTCGCCACGCCCCAGAGGCGATAGCGAGCTCAGGGGAGGAGAGGTCGAGTTGAAGTGGTCGAGGACTCGGCGGGTGGTATCTAGGGTCGGGAAAGCGGCGAGATTGATGTTTGCATTGGTCGCCGTAGCATGTTGGTTACTCAGCAGGGCGTCCTGCTGTGAGGCATGATGAAGCACGGATTGATGGGCGTGGGGGCGTGGCTGGCCATCGGGCCTGGGTACAAGGGTCGACGACGGCTCTGGTATGCTCGCTGTAGGGACGGACATCGGGGTCCCGTCCATCATGGTTATCCGTTAACGCTGCTGGATGTGCGGGGCCCGCGGGCGAGGACCTGAATCGTGGACGGATAGCTGCCCGTGTAAGTCTAGGTAGGAAGCCAAGGAGGTCTGCGCGCGGTTGGCGGCTAGAAACAGCAAGACATACGAGGCGAGTACAGCACGGCGCAACCCAAGGAGAAACCTGCCTGGGGCAAGGCGCAGGTGAGGGATAGATAGACACAGGAGGCTGTTGTATCGCAGCGAGTGAGTGGATGGACAGGGGTGGATGTGGGTGTATGTGTGTGAGGGCAGCCCCGTGGGTTTTTCTTTCAACAGGACGACGGAGGCATGACGAGGGATTGACAAATGGGCAGGGCGGACGGACACGGGCAGAGATCGGTATGTGGGCAAGTGGGATGGGGGAACAGATCGAGTTTGCGACAAGGGAGCCTTCGTCTGGTCTATTCTGCTTGCAGCTTCCTTGGCCCGCTCGCCTAGACCTTGCGCGGTGTAGGTATTTGTCTTGGGCCCCGTCTTGCGATGAGACTGCCCGCCAGCACGTCTCGCCTGCCTCCTCACTCGATGCGATGCAGGTACCGTATACCTAGCCCTGGGCCGGGCAGGTGCCACAGCGGTGTCGGCCATGTCTCGTCTGGAGAGGGCCTGCGTTGTGGCTCGTGGTGCAACCAACCATGCCTGCCTGTGGCCAAGTAGGGCGTCGTCGGGTGTGGGAGGAAGGGAGGATGCAGATAGACAAGAGAGGGACGGGCAGGGAGGGGCAATGCGCAGGTGCTGATTAGACTAGAGGGGAAATGCAGAAATGCACTCACGTCGCGGACGCAGCAGCACTGGCAGACAAGCAGTCAGTCAGCCGCTGAGACAATCACAGATACTGTCTCTCGGGGGTCCAATGGCCGGGGAAGGTGAGGGCAGAGGCGTGTTTGATCGTACACGGGGAGGGATTCGGGCTCGTCTTTCAATGCTCGAGACGGCACCCACCCACTTGTCAACTACACAGGGCAACAACGGACGGCCAGGCTGCCTATGCTGCCTCGCGCCTTGCAGGTGCAAAGGGCGCAGCGACTGGGGGCTGTGTGGCTTCCTGTTGGCTGGCCTCGATCGATTGCTCCAGCGGCGGCTCCAGGCGGGTTTGTAGGTTTTAGCGAGGTCTGGTGGTGTCAACGGGCGCTCAATCGTGCCTGCCTTCTCCCAGATCACGATCGGAGGAAAAAATTGAAAGGGGCAAAAAGAGAAGATTTTTGCCTGTCTGCGCCGAAGTAATACCCTCCCGCCAACCCGGCATTCAAAAGCGCGCCCGACGACAAGTCATGGCATGCAGGCCGGCGCGGTTAATCAAAACAGAGCCTATAATTAATCTCCTCCTTCGCCCATTCCATAATCGAACCCGTCCAGGCACGGTCACCTGAGCCCGACACAAGGGAAAAAAGGGCGGGCGCTCGCAGGGCAGCCGGGCGTGCAATTTGCTGACTGGTGGGGATCGCCAGCAAAATTGGATGGACTAGACCCAAGATTAACGTGACGATACATCGCTTCTTTCTTCCCATTCCTCCATGCCACCACCACCCTGAGCTCCCGCACTCGGGGAACCATGCAGCCAGCGTCGTATTCTCTCTGACGGTGGTGGGACTTTTTATTTTTAAATTTTTCCATTTATCTTGTCGCTAGCTGACGATGGCCGGTCCCAATGGGACAACGGTCACCAGACTTTGTTTCTGTGTAGGTTCAGGTTCAGGCCGTTATCCGTCTGTCCTCGCACGGGCACGCTTCCATCGAAGTAGACATTATCTCGGCGCGCGCCAGGCGACGGTAAGCAGCAGCGCTAGAAGCCAGGCACGCTCGACCGTTGACCGGCCCAAAGGACACCTGAAAAGCCTTATCACCCGCACCGCGGCCATTGGTCGCTGTGTAGACGCTGCATCATGGCATCGGCCCTAGACCAGCCGAGTCCGTGCCAGGCGACGTCAGGGGCGGACTAGCAGTAAACGGAATGGGACGGGGACCTAGCAACTTGCGGCCAACTCGTGATTCGATTCTGATGACGGACATGGCGAACCTTGAGTGCTTGTCGAGCTAGCCCTGCGACATGGATGACTCTTGATGACTCCCTTTCCTGCTGCAAAAAGCACCTGTCGGCTTCTCACGTTTCCGCACGATGGCCAGCCCGCTTAAGCGATTGGCAGGATCATGGGGGATGGGGTGGTCAGCCCCGCCCGGCTGGCCCCAGTCTCCACACGGCTGTCGATTGTCTTGGGAGGGTGCATGGTCTTGGTTGACAATACAGGTGTGCTTAGTCCATTGCCTCCAAAGCACAGATACTTCCTAATTATCGAATCATAACAGAGCAACGTACAGCCACAACGGAGGCTAGAACAGTACGTGATACTCGTCGACGAAAATCCAGACTCTCATCGCCGCATCCACGGCTCAACCATGGACTTTCTGGCACCCTACCCCTTTTTTTTTTTTTTTTTTCAGGGGAAGGCTTGATACCCGCCAAATGTCTAGAGCTGCCAAGACGTGTCACGCCCCCGTCGCCGTCGGCCCCACGACCCTGCCGACCTGCCACGGGATCTTGCCGACGCGGTGGTCCGACTCGCCCGCAAAGTCCAGCACGATGGACTCCCTGATCACGGGCGCCACCAGCCTGTCGAGCATCCCGGCGTCTCCGCCCAGGTAAGGGCCCAGCGCGTCCACGAGCCGCCACATCAGGTTGGCCCACGTGACCGTCCGCGTGTAGCCCCACGAGAAGTTGGACACGAACTCGGCGGTCGCGCGCCGAGCCTTCTCGTAGGGCGCAAACACCTCTACCGCCAGGCGCGTTTCGTCCGGGTCCGCCGCCGCCGCCGCCGCCACCCCGCCCTGGTGCTGTAGAAGCAGCCCGCGCAGCCGGTTCGTCAGCTCCACCATGCCCTGGATGCCCGTGTTGAGCCCAAAGGCCGCGTTGGGCATCATCTTGACGGCCGCGTCCGACGCCAGCACCAGCCGCCCGCGGTGCCAGTGCGGTGCCATGCCCTCCTCAAAATCCAGCATCGACGCCCGCGTCCGCGCTGCCCACACGTCGCCAAACGTCACCGCCCCGCCCGCCACCACCGGCCGGTCCGCCACCTCGGCCGCGAGAGTTTCGGCGTCCTCGATCGTGTAGACACCCCAGCCCTTATTGCCACTACTGGTGCTATTGCTGCTGTCGTCGGAGTCGTCGTTGCTATCGCCCCCTGCCTCCACTGCCGCCCCTCGCTTTTTCCCATCGGCAGCCTCGGCCGCCTGCTTTTGTGCGAGCCAATCCCGGCGGTTCTTGTACACGAAGAAGTACAAGTCGTCCGGCCCGGCCATGATGGTGACCGAGAGCCCCGTCTCGCGCTCCTCCCACACCGTCTCGGGCGGCACGTCCTTGGGCCGGGGGCAGTGTCCGACCAGGCCCATGTAGTCGGCCTTCATGACGCCATCGTCCCGCCCTCCCTTGCCCGCCGCCCTGTCGCGGCCCTTCCACCGCTTGTCCGGCTGCTGCCCCGGGAACGTGGCTGGGTCCGCCATGAGCCGCCGCACCACGCTGCGCACGCCGTCGCATCCGACGACGATGGCGCCGCGCACCGAGGAGCCGTCGGCGCAGCTGACGTTCACGCCCGTGGCGGTCGACTCGATGGCCACCACGGCCTTGTTGCCCAGCACCCGCTCCTGGCCCGGCAGTCGGCGGCGTAGAAGGTCGACGAGCTTCTGCCGGTCTACAAATGTGAAGGCGTACCCGTGACTGTGTTTCATGCATCGCATCAGTCCATTGAACTCGTTGGTTATAGAAATCGTGTGCCGAATCGAAATCAACCATGTCCTCGTAGCCAAGGATCCAGCACACAGTATTGGAAGCAAGAAAATGGATGAGGAAAAAGGAGTGAAGAAAAAAGAAGTGGAACCAACTTGTGCCCTATCCGCTCCATCATGTTGCTCTTGGCGACGAGGCTGCCGTCGCGGCGGATGTTGTACTTGTCGCGCAGGGGCATGTGCATGGCCTCGACGTCGGCCAGCAGGCCCAGCTGGTCCAGGACGCGGCTGCTGCTCGGCCAGAGGGCCAGCGCCGCGCCCTCGAGGACGCCGCCCGACGGTCGCCGCTCCAGCACCACCCAGTCCACCCCGGCGCGCTCCAGCATGTGGGCCATCAGCAGGCCCGCCGGCCCGCCGCCGACGATGACGACGCGGAACCGGCCCCCCGCCTCTTCCGCTTCGTCGTGCGACAGCGGCGGCGGCGGCGGCAGCGGCGGCGGCGCAGCGGCGGTTGCTAACGGCCCTTCTTGATCGGAAGTCATGGTCGAACAACGTCCCATCCTAGAATGCTATGTGCGCTTTGGGTTGGTGTTTTTTATTTGGTCCGAGAAAGGTCCCTCCCGCAGACGATCGAGAGATCTCGAGTTGCTCCTCGTCAGCATGAAGGCGCCCAGATGTGGGGCCGAGTGCACACAAGGCGACGAGGCCTTCTATTTATGCACCCGCCGGTTAGCCCGTTCCCACCGGCGGGCGGGGGAGCGTGTGAGAAATGTTCGGCAAGGTGAGCGGGCGGCGGGGTGAATGGGGGTCAAGTGAGTGAAGAGATAGAAGATATGCAAGGGAGGCAGCCAGACACGGGAAGCGGCAGGTGATAGCGTCCAGATGGTGAATATGGGCTGGACGCATACCGTATCGAGATTCCGCAACAGGGTTAACGTGCGGCCGTTAACAGCGTTGCCGGATGGGAACGTGACGACGTCTGTCCCCCCCCCCCCCTCCCGCTCCTCATGGGGCCTGGTTCGAGGCCGGGAAAATATGGGCTAATAATAAGGGCCACCAGCTGCGGGTGGCCCATTGCGTCGGTGGTTCGAGCCTAGTCGACCTGGCAGTATCCTCAAGGAAAGAGGGACAGGTAAGCAGTAGCGGTTTGTTGGTTTGTTTACCTTGCTATCACGCCCACCTCTATATGGTGGCAGGTCCCGCCCGAGTTATCTGGGCCACTAGGCAGGTCCGGCTGAGGTTGTTGGTCGAAAGGGCTCCCCCCGTTGTTGCTAGAAGGGGCTAGGCCTTTGCGTCCTGGTGGGGTCAGGGTACCATCAGACTGAATCCTTCCTTGGCTGGGCATGATCAATCCCGAGATGATCGGCTGCGGGATGAGGAGGTATCTGGGCAAATTTACCTGTATGTGGTGTGCTGGGCTGTTAACAGCGCCCGCGGAGGGCTCGTGATCAGTATCCTCATCTCACACCAGTCGGGAAAACCTACCTCCTTGACTAGAGAGGTTCATGTTGTGGAACTGTACACGACCGCTGCGCCCAACTGTTTTCAATTAGCCCACGCCTCGACTCGTGGAGCAATAAACTCCTGCATGTTTTGACCTGACAGCTGTCTCCGCATCCTCGGACATGAGCCGGGTTGCTTGTCTGGGTGCGTCCAGTCTGTGGCAGCCCTCCTGCTGTGCGAAGCGAGGTCGGAAGGTTTGGCAACCAAGTGCTTCCATTCAAAAGCAGGACTGGGCAAAATACCTCCCGTCGTCCAGTGTGGCTATCCTGCCTCTCCCCAAAGCCTCCTCTGCCCTATTTGATCAACGACACATTCGCATGGGATTTCGGGAAATGGTAGTCAAAATTGTACAAGTATTATGTTAGATATCTGGATGTGCTTGGGTCGTATCTGTTGTGTCGATTCTGCCTTGTAGCGAACGTCAGCGTCGAGGGTCTGCTGCTCTTTGCGCCAGGCAGCGCTGTGCGACTGTCTCACCGATGGAAGCTGGAGCCGAGAAGAGCTACATGCTTTCCGCACAGCCAATGGCTCGCGAGAAATGCCATTGAACAATCACGAGGAGCCTTGATGCATCCAGTCCCCATCCAGTCTTCCTACCCAACCACAAGTGGGTTGCGGCATCTCTTGCCCCAAGTTGCCGGAATTAGGTAGGTTTGTGGCCCGATAGAGGTCCTCCATGCTAGGTCCTTTCTGATCGCATGGCCCGATCAATCCAAGGAGGTGCCGGTGTTAGCCTGACCAGGTAATTCCTGTAGTTGCACAACGTGGATGTGCAGGCAGGGCCATGATCGGAACTCGTCTAGCCGGTCTAGCAAGTCTCCTCTTTCGCTATCTCCCAGATCTTCCGGTTCGCCCAGCCGGGCAACATCGAGAACGCGCTGGTATCCATCGGCGATGAAGCACGGGAAAGCGTCCCAAGGATGTATCAAAAGACGGATCCAAGGAGGCCGGAGAGGGCCTCGTAGTAGATGAGCTCTGTTCGCTCGCTCCGTTCTCGAATTCTGCTATTTCGGCACCAGCGTACGTCCGTCCTTCGGGTGGACGTGTGAGCGCGCTCTCGCTGATCCCATGCGGGAACAATGCGAGCTGCTCCAGTTAGCGCATTTCGCAACGCCTCGACGCATCCAATGCTGTGGTCCGCGTCGCCCTGATAATCCGAAGTCGGATTCGTGCGTATGATTGGATCCGCGGTGTGGTTGCCGTGCGGGTGTGTGCGGTGCGCCAAACAGGCCTTTTCGCAGACCATATTATTCTAGCAAGCCAAGGTTTTGCTGGCGTGGGTTCAGGGAGTCTCGTAACACTCCAGCTTCACTGTTGGCTCCGGGGCGCTCTGCCGCTGCTCCAGGCCATCGTGGACAACACCAGGATGGCCATATCGCGCATCTACGACCGGGTCTGGTTGCGGTGACTGCTGTGGTGTGTTGCTCAGCAGCCTCTGCAACCGACGGTCGCGCATGCTCGCGGCATCGGCCGGGCGCTGCGCAAAAGTGTACAGACGTTCGAGATTGGCCATCATGCGCTCGCAGCAACTCTCGTTGCCATAGCCGGCGACACCCTCGACCAGGGCGACGGCGGCGAGGAATTCCGTTTCCGACCGGTCGAGCTCGCCTCTGTGCGCGTAAAGGTGTCCAAGAACGCCGTGTTGCGATGCGATGGCCCACTTGCCGAGCGCGTCATATTCGGAAAAGGGTGAGCCAAGCATGAGGGCCTCGGCGCGCTCGAACTCCTCCTTCTCGCACAACAGGAGTGACGACGTGATACGCATGCGGTGGCGAAGCCCAAGGGCGGGCAGCGTGCCGTAGACAGCGTGGGGAGTAAGCGCTAGTGTCTGGCGCAGGCTGGCTTCCTGTGCTTCAAGGCTGCGGCGGCGCGACAACGACGAGACCGTGTCGTAGTGGTCGCGGTTCGTCTCCATGACCCCGAAGTTGATGGGTGAGCCACAGCTGGTGCGTTCGAACTCGGCAACAATCAGCATGAAGGCGCGATCCAGGACCTCCTCGTCAGTGCCCATGTCAACGTCGCGGAACTGCTGCCAGATGGCGAGCAGGATGTGGTGGGATCCAAGCAGGCGCTGTGTCTGGGCACCGATGAAGTCGACCAGCATGGCCCACAGCTGGCGGTTGCCGAGTAGGGCCAGCTTCCGCGACAACCGCAGCATCCGACTGACTAGCAGCGGAGCCTCCTCGCGCACAATCTCGCGGATCGCCTCAAAGGCTGGGTTCAGGGTATCGAACACGTTGACCTGCTCGGCCGTGGCCATTCCCGAGGCCACCACTTCGAGGCGAGTCCAGGCATCCAGGATGAGGGCCTCGCCTCGAGCGCCCTTGCGGCTCTGTACACGCCCGGACCCGTCCCAGAACCAGGTGCCAGCAGCAAAGGACCCGCCCATGTATGCGCGCACGCCAAACAGGAGACGCTCAGTGTCACGGGTTGGGCCAGGGAGGCCGAGCGTGGGGGTGGGATGCGGCTCTGGCGAAGGTGTCCGAACCTGGACCGCGGTGCTGGTCGTGGGCGTCCTGCCCCGGCGGCCCTGGGCCTGGGGGCTAGTTGGCGAGGCGGAGGGGGAGCAGTCGTCGCCGGAGCGGCTGCAGTGCGGTGGTGGCAACTGGGCCGTGTCGAGGCTGGCATCGTTGAAACGGTCAAGAACGGTCTTGTTGCGCTGGAGGTACCGCCTCATGCGGCGCGGGTCTACCTTGGTGCCGCGCACGACAAACTCGGTGTCCTTGTTTTCGGTTTCGCGCTCCTTTTTGGCCTGCAACATCACCAGGACCTCCTGAGCCTTGAACTTTTTGTCCAGGCCCCAGTTCTTTATACGTGTTTTGTACATCCTTGGTCTACACGCCAAGGTTAGTATGCGCCGGTCAGAGCGTCAGGCGCTGGGACAGGACAGGGGAAGCTATGCGGGGTTAGCTGGCAGGCACGCACGTTGCGTAGAACTGGTGATCTCGCTCCATGATCTCGATGGTCTCCTTCAGAGTGCGATTCTGGTCCTTGTACAGGCGGGTGATGATGGGCCGCATGCTGTTCCACTGGTCCTGCGGCGGTGGCGGATGGACCGCGGGGGCCGGGAAGTCGGCGGCGCATGCTTCGGACGGCCCGGCCTGGGCGACGGCCGAGGACACAGAGCTCGAGCTGGGAGACAGCATTGGCCGCTGGGCGAGAGCCGGATCACTCAGCTTCCTTGGGTGAGTTTGGTCGGTGTGCGCAGTCAGACGGGCTGTCGATCAGTCACGGTGGCTGCTGCAGCACTCGGGACGCATCTTGGGGGCCTATTTTCTCTGACCGTAGCCGAGGACCGGGGGCAGTCAGGCAATTGAGAGGGCCGCTCGCTCGCTGCTCGGAGGAAGGGAGGGTGGCCTGGTGCTGCGCTGGGGAGCTGGCGATTATATCCAAGCAGGCGAAGGTGTGGAGCTGGCAGCAGCCGGAGATAGGACGCAGAGTGGCGGCCAGGATGGTGATAGGACAGCGAGCAAGCGGGCCTGTGTAGCGGCAGAGGAGCCTTGGCGCGACGGAGCTGCCCTTCGACGGGGACGAGAAGACCAGATGAGGAGGGGAGAGCGAAGTGAGGTTGCTCAGAGCCTCAATGCGCCCGCTGTGCAGGCCTGTTGTCTTCCCCACCAGCTGAAGCATGGGCGTCCCCTGTCGACGCGCCCCTGTCTTAGGGCCGTCCCCCCTAATTCTTGGGAATCTTGGGGCACGAACCGGCACGAACCGGCACGAACCACGCAGCGCTAGCCACACCGGACGCCGTCTCGCTTCCAGCGCTGGCTTCTGGCGTGGCCCGTCAGCACGGGGCAGGCGCTCGGTGGCTTGCATGTGATGGGAAACACAGTCTGGCCTGGAAGCTGGCCTGGAAGCTGGCCTGGAAGCTGTCAACGGACAGACCCGACTGGTGCTGTGGTTGGTTGAGGCAGGACGGTTGGTTTGTCTGATTTGTCAACAGCAACAGCCCACCTAGAACGGAGCACAGAAAGCACTCACCACCCGCCAAAAACCACGAGCACCCACCAGATACCGGCCCAGGCGGCCGGTCCAGAGGCCCAGCCGCTCGGTCGGGTTGCGGTGGATGCAGCGGTTGCGTCGAATTTCTCATTCCTCTGTCCTTGTCGCCATTGCGCGGAACAATGGACAAAAATAGCTAGCGCTCTCCGAACACCCCTCGGCGGTTGCTCCATGCCTCTAAGACGACAGCTATCCGTCGGACATCCCGACTCGCCGACTCGCCAAATCATTCCGATCCAGCCCACCCTCGCCGTATTCATCGTATTTATCAGCTGGTTTGGGGGATCACAACCTACCAGGCCTCGCAGCCCGTCGGCCTCCAATTCTACCGTTTGTCATTTGCTCCAGTGAAATGAGAGCAGTTCCAGAGCAGGCCAAGCCCCGTTTCAGCAGTGGGCCAGGCTTCTGGAATTCAAGCGGGCTGGGGCTCCAAACTGGGTTTCGCCAAGGCATAGGTGGAGTCCGCGCTTCAAGTGGACCTGCCTGGGCAGTTATGTAGTCAGCCCATCCGTTAGACCGGGCTGCCATCTGCTATCCATGTGTCTTGACAGCCCTGGAGGCCCACTCCTGCTTAATGGCTGGTCCACCCCACGTCGCGTGGGCAGAGCCCCAGACGCGTTTCATTAACAGTGTGGATTATTTCGCTATTTGCGACCGCCATAGCACAACCACGGGCCTCACTACACAACCTGCACCGTCACAAGGCACGAAGCTACGTAGAGGTTCAACACAGCCAACAATTCAGCCACCAGCAAACACTCGCCTGTAACCATGTTCAGACAAGACAACCGCCCTGACCCCAACAGGCGAACCATCCTCGACTTCCGCAAGAAGCAGTTTGCCGAACCGGTCTACAAGCATGCCGACTACCCCTACCGCATGAACTTTTACTCTACCCCTCCCACCGCAGACATTACACTCGAGCAATTCGAGCAATGGGCAATAGACAGGCTTCGGAGTGCGTAACCCCGCCCGTCTGAGCACGCCTGCTGCCCATGGCGCCGTTGCTGTGCTCGCTAACATGGACATGCCTCTCACCCATTCTAGTCCTTGCTGAGCTGGAAGCATGCTCGTTCCGGAACAAGTCGCCGCCAGAGACGGCTCTGCACATGAAGCCGCTCCTAGACAAGTACCTGCCGCTCGACTCCAACAGCTCCGCCTCGTCGCAGCTCCAGGCCCAGCGCCAAAAGGACCACTACGGTCACTTCATCCTGCGTCTCGCTTTCTGCTCCACCGAAGATCTGCGCCGCCGCTTCTCTCGCATCGAGACAATGCTATTCCGCCTCCGCCTCACGGCCGATGACTCCCGCGAGCGCGCCGCCTTCGTCGCTTCCATCGGCGGCCTGGCTTGGGACCCCTTGACAGACGACGAGCGTAGGGAGCTTTCCACAGAGCTCGCGGCTACCGCCGGGTGGAAGACGCAGCCCGAGGATGAAACTTGGTGCAAAGTCGACTGGGACAGGGTTCCAGACCTGGTCGAGGGAAGGCGGGTTTTCATCAGGGGTGGGAAGGCCTTTGTGCCAGGCAAGGAGCAGATGAGCATGGTGGTGTCCGAGTTCACGGCTCGGCTGGATAAAACGTTGGAGGTATGCGGGCTTGGCGTGCTGTGGACTTTGTTGGTGGAGATGAGCTACGTCGTTGGCTAACCCAGGCTTGTCTTGCGTCACAGTTGACTGCACGGGCTCTTCCTAGGCTGGACGAGGACGACCGTCTGACGCCGATTCTGAACCACCTCTCCAAGAACTTCATCACGCCAGACGCCTCGTACCGCAGCGGGGACGGCGACTCGACCGCCCCAGGCTCGGAGCTGACAGCCCGCAACGTTGACAAGCTAGCGACGGAGCACTTCCCTCTGTGCATGCAGCACCTGCACCGGTCGCTGCGGCGGGACGCGCACCTCAAACACTTTGGGCGACTGCAGTACACGCTCTTTCTCAAGGGCATAGGGCTCTCGCTTGAGGAGTGCCTCCTCTTCTGGCGCTCGTCCTTCCACAAGATCACGGACGACACCTTCAACAAGGAGTACAGGTACAACGTCAGGCACATCTACGGTGACGTCGGCGGCGACGCCAACCGCAGGGGCACGGGCTATCCGCCCTTTGGCTGTCAGAAGATCCTCACGGAGCACCCGCCCGGCCCCGGCGAGGCGCACGGGTGTCCGTACCGTCACTTCAACCTCGAGAACCTGACGGCCCTGCTGCAACAAGTCGGCATTAACGACCGGGCGGTACTCACCGGCGTCAGGGAGGACAAGGAGAAGCAAAAGTTTCACCTGGCCTGCAATAGGTATGTGATTAAAATAGTGTCGGCGGGCTACTCGTTGGCCGCAAATCTAACCTAACGGTCTTTAGGGTGTTTGAGCACATACACAAGAACGAGATTAAACGCGCCAAGGACGAGAACATCATGACAGGCGCGCAGCTCGAGACCATTGTGCACCCGAACGAGTACTTTAAGCGCAGCTATCTGCTGAAGCACCTGGATGGCAAGAAGGAGAAGGATGACGTCAAGATGGAAGGCTGAGCTTGAGTTGCTTCGTTTGTAATTATCTACGTTCTAACATGATATGATTGACTGGTGCACTAATCATAAAATGTTTACTTGATTGTTCGCTTTTGAGCAGGGCTGTCGAGTCACGACAACTTTGCCTTTGAAATCATAACGAATTCACAAGGTTGAGATTTAGGCAGGGCGTTTGTTAGCCTCAGACAGGTTGTGTATCGTGGATGGATACGCACTTCCGCACCACACATGTCTGTTCATCCACCAGATTGGATACACCTGGCTGCCTGCCTGGCTGCCTGCCTGCTTACCTGCCTGCCCCTGGTACGAAATCGGGCCCTCGCTGCGCCATGTCGACTGCTCGGAAGCAGAAGTCACTGTCGGGAAGGCTGCCTGGAGAACAAGGATGGGGATGTGTAGGTCTGGCGGTCAATGAATGACGCTAGATAAAAACGTCCAGCACCGTCGACACTTCATATTATCCTTCACCTCCGCGATCCCTGTCCTTACTCACTGCTCTTGCACGACTGTGCTATTGCTGGCTGCCGCGCCCAGCTCCCGTTGGCCGGCAGTACGCCGTCGGGTTGGCTGTCAATGACCGGTGAGGGCGGCCATGCAGGCGCTTCTTGGAGCCGCGCCACAATTGGGCAGCTCTTCAATTCCAGGGCTGTCTCTTTCCCCCAACCTCCTGCCCTGCACTTTTGCCCGGGCGGACAGCCTCGCAAGACTGCCTCGCGTTTTCCACCGCCGTCCACCTCTTTGCGATGAAGCGCATGCGCGGTGAGTCAGCACCAAGCGTCTGCATCACACAACCATGCCGAACTATCTAACAAGTCCTCCTCGTCTCTGTATGCCCGACAGCCTTCCTCCAATACAGAGCCCCACGCACAGCAACCTCAAAAGGCTCCCCCGAGGCGTGTCGGAGTCGCACCCGGGATGGGCCGGGGCGCCGGTGCCGTCGGCTTTTCCACTCTTGGCCTTTTGGGGGAGCAGGTCTTGGCGCTGCAACATCCCCGCAGGCCTCTGCTATCATGGTGATAAGTTTTCAAAGTTCCACAATCCCACATATCCGCCCCCATCAA
Organism: Gaeumannomyces tritici R3-111a-1; assembly: GCF_000145635.1. Taxonomy (NCBI): domain Eukaryota; kingdom Fungi; phylum Ascomycota; class Sordariomycetes; order Magnaporthales; family Magnaporthaceae; genus Gaeumannomyces; species Gaeumannomyces tritici. The sequence continues at coordinate 1,426,256 of NW_008804550.1, forward strand.
GAATCCCTCTCCCCCCTCGTTTTGAGCTCCATGCCAAGACCTTGCTACCTTCCTCAGCGAGCAATGGCGTGGTGGGTAATGCGGTCTGGGCATTCGAGTCCCGCGTCTCCCGTCGTGCCGCGTGCGGGGACAGTTGATAAGAGCAGAGCTCGGAGAGTTACAATGACGCATTCGTCTCTCGCGATGTCGTTATCCTGCCCCGCTGCGACGGAGTCTGGTTGCATGGACGGACGGCCGCTGTCGGGGGCCCTTCGGGAACTGGTCCGTCGGTGTGACGGCGTTGCATCGCTATTGCAGTCGAGGAAACATGACCTGTCTAGGTATATACCTGTGGAAATTATAAGAGCATGCCCTCCTCTTCACCCGTCGACCATGACAGAAGTAGCAGCACCGTTGATTGCATCGCTACGTGATCCCCAGCACCCTCCCTCAGTCAAAAATGGTCCGCACAATCCCCACGTGGGCCTGCGCCGGCCTGCTGCTCGGCGCCTCGGGCGTCTCTGCGCAATCGGGCGGCGCCCAGTCCGGCCTCAAGTTCGGCGAGAACTGGCTGACGACGGTCAGGGACAGCGAGCTCGTGGCCAAGAACTTCCCGGCCGTCGAGGGCGTCGAGCTCCTGTCGCCCTACTTCCAGGACCCCGAGTCGGTGAATCCGGCCTTCGTCAACGGCACCGACGGGCCCACCGACGACTTCCAGCTCGGTAGGTTTATGCAAAGGACCGGGCCCCCCGGGGTTTTGCTCCCAAGATTTTGCTCCAATGGCCCCCCCGTGACACCCCCCACAGCCGCTGACCTGTCGTGCTCGCCGTTACAGACTTCTTCATCCGGAAGCTCGCGCAGAGGAATGCCTGGCTGACCTACCAGGCCGCCGACTTCCAGTCCGAGGAGGGCCGGGCGATCCCCTACGTGTACCTATCGTCCCCAGGGAGCAGCAGCACGCGGAACGACACGGCGGCGGCGGGCAGCAGCAAGCTGCGCGTGTACATCCAGGGCGGGATCCACGGCAACGAGCCGGCGAGCGACCAGTCGGTGCTGGCGCTGCTGGGCAAGATGGACGCCAACCAGACGTGGGCGGCGTCGATCCTGGACCGCATGGACATCAAGATCCTGCCGCGCTACAACGTCGACGGCGTGGCCTACTTCCAGCGGCAGCTGTCCAGCAACCTCGACCCGAACCGCGACCACATCAAGCTGATGAAGGACCAGACGCGCCGCATCAAGCAGGTCATTAGCGACTTTAGCCCGCACATTGCGATTGACATACGTGAGCAGCCCAGGCCTGTTCCTTTTGTAGCGCCAAACCCCCGCGCGTGTATCCCTACATACATACCTTACCTAGGTAACTAATATGACCCGACCCGACCCGCCCCGCCCGCCGACAGACGAGTACTCGGCGCCGACCATCTACGGCGGCCACTACCAACAGGGCTCCGACGCCCTCATCTCGGGCGGCATCAACCTCAACATCCACGGGGCCATCCGCTCCCTCGTGCTCGACACCTTCATCCCGGCCATGGGCGCGCGGCTCGAGGCCCACGGCCTGCGGTGGGAGCACTACGTCACGGGCGCGTCCAACAGCACGCCCGGGTCCGAGATCGCCTTCACGCAGGCCGTCACGGAGCCGCGCACCAACCGCAACGCCGCGGGGCTCACCCAGGCCGTCTCGTTCCTGCTCGAGACGCGCGGCATCCGCCTGGCCGACCAGCACTTCCAGCGCCGCGTCGCCACGCACCTGCTCAAGGTCGAGGCCGTCCTCGAGCTCGCGCGCGACCGCGCCGGGGAGGTCTACGGCGAGATCGAGCGGGCGCGGGCGGATTTCATCGCGTCCGACGACCCCATCGTCGTCACGGACTCGTACACGCCCACCGGCCTCCGCAACTTCACAATGGTGGACCGCCGCTCCGGCGCCGTCGTGCAGGCGCCCGTGCGGTGGGTCGCCACCACGCCGTCCGTCCCGGAGCTGACCCGCCCCCGCCCCGAGGCCTACCTGATCCCGCGCACCTGGGCCGCCGTGGCCGAGCGGCTGCGGGTGCTGGGGCTGCGGGTCGAGACGTTGGACGAGGAGTTCAGGGGCCAGGTCGGCACGCTGACGGTGGCCAACTCGACGCTGGAGCGGGAGCTGTACGAGGGCCACGTGCTCAACACGGTCTCGACGCGCGAGGGCAGGCGCGAGGTCGTCCTGCCGCCCGGCAGCTTCAGGGTCAGCACGAGGCAGAAGAATGCGGCGCTGGCGTTCGTGGCGCTCGAGCCAGAGAACATTGACAGCTACGTCACTTTCAACATCATCCCTGTCTCGGCGGGCGAGGAGTATCCCATTTTTAGGATCCCGAGGTCATGATTTTCTTCATTTTTTCTAAATAGGGCTCCTGACAATAGTGGTGGTGGTGGTGGTGGTGATATTGGTAATCATTGGTGGTAATGATGGCGCGCCCATGTTAGCCGAGTGGTACGCAAAACGTCAGCAGGGCGGCCTTGTCTCCTGCCCTCCCTCCCCCTGCGTCGTAGGGCTGTCATCGGGGCAGCCTTGCTTTCGGCCGTGGCGCGTAGATGGCCGCCCAGAAAACCGATAGATGAAAAATGCAACAATAAAAAATATTAATACGCAAAGGAGGGTGTCACCGGGATGTGAAGCACACAAAGGCTGTCTACCAGCCACTCTCGAGCCGCAGAAGCTCCCACACTCGTTCGGCTTGACAAAAATGGTATCGGGAAAGGAGGATGAGGATTACCCGAGCCGTCAAGCCCTCCCCTCATGCATGGGCAGGTAGCCTTCCTGGCTGTAGGTACGTAGGCAGATCACAGGAAAGGTGGCGTGACAGGCCCCTCAATGGAGGTGGCAGATGATATGCTGTTGCTTTTTCCCCGACAGCTTCTCCCTCCACCACGTCTTCAACATACGACCACACCGGTCTCGTCCAGTGACCCAGCGCGGGCAGCACAAGCCGGCACGTTCGACAAGCGTGATCTGAGCCTCCCTGCCCCCCGCCGACTATCACCTCCGACTACGTAAGAGTCGAACGGGGCTTTTGAGCAAAGGGGGGAGGGCTGCCGCGCCGATCGGGAAAGTCAGGAGGTCGGCTGGCATGTATGTGTGGGGAGGAGGATAGGCTGGACAAAAAAAAAAAAAGAGGGTGGGCGCCACGGCGCCTCGCGGGATGGGATGGGGGGAGAGTGGGTTGCGCCATTTTCCCCTTTGTGGTTTGCCCGCTGCCGCATGGCTCGGCGCTTGACCCTTACATATACCGAACTGCAGACGTACGTTATTTGAGGGGAAAGGAGGGAGGAGAAAATAGACGGAGGAGGCCATTCATTGGCAGCACGTAGGGGGAGGCTGGGGGGGATTCGTCAAGTTTTGCCGGTCCGCGAGGTTACATACAGCCAGCGGAGATGCATGCACTAAACCAAGGCCGTTTTTGTGGTGGTGGTGGTGGTGGCAGGCTGAAGGGGTGGCTCCAAGGGCGGGTATGCCGAATTGCAGAACAGACAACAGGTCAAAAATGAAGAATGGCAATGTTGGCCGAGTGCGACCCATGGCCAGCCGGACAGGCTCCCTCCTCATGTGGCAGATGTCTCGCAAGAAGGAACTGGGATATGGCAAGATGGGCAAGTCAAAACAAGGAAAGCAACGGACAATCGAGATTGGATAGTCACCCATTCGTTTACTTGCCGATCACCTGTCCAAAAGACAATCAATCTACTGCCAACCGCGTCGAGACGAAACAAGGGTCATACATATCTCTGTATGCAAGCAGAGGTCTTGGTCTGCCCGCCACTAAGCGAGCCATTCCCGGTTGATGATCCCGTTGCATATCTTGGGCTGGTGGCTGGTGGCATTTGGGGCCCCTTCTCAAAACGCTCACTACCCGCGTGCCGAGGGTCGCGAGGTACCTCCACAACCCGCGCTTTATGATAAGCATTATACCCTCCCCTCCCCCTCCCGCCGAGCAGCGTGACATCTCGGAGCGAGGGATCATGCGGGAAGAGATGGGCGGATGGTAGCATGGGCGAGCTGGGCCAGGTAAGGAGGGACCTTGGTTCGCGCGCCGAGGCCAGGGTACCTTGTGGTTCAACTGCCGCCGTCAGCTTGTACCTTGCCAATACTAGAGATACACAATAGATAGAGAGGGACACAAAAGACCCCACGAAAAGAGGGGAGGGGAGCTGCTGCGCAACATGCACGCGTCGAGAGACGGTCGCGTGTGTCTTGTGGCGAATCGGATACAGAGTTCTTGCTTTCTTCAGGGGGGCTCTTTTGATGTTCTGCCCCTTGTGTGGTCTGCATTCGCCTGCACAGAAAAGGCGCAGCAGCGAAGGCGACGGGAGCCTGCTGCTGCTGGGCAGAATAGGAAAGCAAAAGCAGCTGTCGAGTAGCAGCAGGGGGGCGGCTGGCGGGGGGAGCTCTGGGATTGGCGGGGTAGTTAGTTTGGTCTCCTCTGGGTGGGGGCGCGAGTTGGCGGGGTAGTTCATTGGTCGCGCCAGAGAGCAGGCCTCACTCAAGTGGCGGGCAGGCAAAAAGTCTCACCGCAGCAGGGGCGCCGTCTCGTGTCAATGCGGCCAGCAGCTGTGGTTGGCCCCTCGGGCGTGAGAAGTGTGGCAACCACCGGTGGGAATCCGATGCCGGTGTGCCTGAGGACGAACCGCCAGGAACACCCCTGGGCTGCCTCTTGATCCTCGCTCGCTCGAGACGAGTCTTTTACCCTCGCCCGCTCGAATCGAGTGTGTTGATATCCGCCACCCTGCCCTCTCCCTTCAGCCCGAGCCCGCCTGGCGCCGAGCGGTGAGGTGGGAGCTGACCCGGGCTGCTGATCGGCACCGCGGGAGCGATTCGGGCAAGATCCCCAGCCCAACATTGACCGTCGTGGAGCACAAGCACTGCAAGTCCGCTGTCGGCCAGTTGATCTGGACCATGATGGTTGGCTGAAACCCCATGCCCCAAGACCCGGTGGGCCAGCCGGCCAGTCGTTGTGTGTTTTCCCTACTTTTTGAAGTGGGAAGCCGCCTACTTACTGTGTACTAGGTACTGTGTACTAGCAATGCTCTCTGCTGCCCCGCATCATGCACAACCATGCACCACCACTGCACTCGCTCTTCCGTCCGAAGACACAAATCCAAAGGTCCGGGGGATAATGTGGAGTGTTGAGTGGCTGGGCAGAACAGCACAAGGTGCGGCCGCTTGAGAGACACACAGACAGGCCCCCTGGCTGGTGGTCCAAGAAACGCGGGGAGGGAAAGGGCTCGCAGGATACGGGCAGCAGAGGGCAACGGGCTACTGCCGCCCCCACGCAGGGGCGGTCTTGCAATGCGGCCATCCAGCAGCACCCAAAAGACTCCAGTCGTTGCCAGCCAGCCAGAGAGCGATCCCACTCCCGCCGTGACACGCACGCCCGCGCGGCCTGAATAGGTAGCCCTCGTAGTGGCCGCCCTGCTGGCCGCTGCCATGCTGGCCTGCCGCACCGGTCAAGTACCTGCGTTTGTGCGTGTGCGCATCCATTTTTTTTCTTTCTGCTTCTTCTCGCTGTTGTCGGCCCCATTCGTCTACCACGCTTTTCCCGCCTTTTCTCTTCGATGGGGCCGCCAGCCAAGTGGACAGAGACGACTGGATGTGGATGGAGCTGTCTTTTTTTTTTTTCTCTTCACATCAGATCGAGCAAGCCAGTCCCGGCGGACGCCCCATTGGCAGGGTGGTGTGTCTTTGTGGATGGTGCTATAGCTGTGCGGCCACACACCTGCCACTCCCACCCACCACCACCACAGGAGAGATTCCCAGCATCCTATCGCCTGTGCCGATGCCTGCCTATATCACGCCGGATGGGACTGTGCTGGGTCGGGCAGCCCTCGCTGGGAGGGCGAGAGCCGGGCATGCGACTGGCTGGAGGCAGGGCTCGCACCCGCCTTTCCGGCCCCCGCCCTGTCCTCTCACATAACGAGCGGCGGCGGGCGCAAAGCACGGCGCGAGCGATGAGGCTTCTCTGGCACACTTGGCGTGATACCGGCAGGGACGTGCACGTGCCCTCCACTCTCGGCCTAGCTCTAGTCCTGTGCCCCAGACGTGTATGTTTACTAGCATGTACTAATGGCTCAACCTGGCGTAGGCTGGCAGCTGGCACTCGTAAACGACTGGAGGCCGTCGGTCCCAACAAGGAGGAGCTTAGCCCGGCATTGATGGATGGAGTAGGGCCCAAAAAGGGGTCCCGTAAGCCTGCATGCGAGTCACCGCATCCCGACCTTCTCTGCTGTCCTCGTGCGGTGCTGACGACCGAGTCGCCTTCCTAGCCCCATAGAGGTAGTGAGGTCTCGGGTGAGCAGAGCCATCGGCACGAGCGATTGATGGACGAAATGAGACGTGGTCTTGGGAGGAAAAAAAACCCGGCATCGAGGGCAGATGGTCCTCTCGGCTACTCCTGCTGCGGCCAGTTTGCTTTCGTAATGCGTGTGAAATCCATGCTGACCGCGGGGCTCGGCGCGGGGACCATGGTGAGGGGTTTGGGGCTTGCTGACGTCGTTGAGACGGCCCATCCGTTTGTAGCTGAGTCCCCCCTGGTTGCTCAGCCTCGGACAAGCTGTCTTGCTCAGCAGAGCTGGGCGAATCCAGGTTTGCTGCAGCAGTCATCCATCCGCGCACCACAGCGGAAGGCATGGCAAGCATGGGTCCTCCCTCCACTGCGCACGCCCTGGCCCCCGTCCGTTGTCGTGCGGATAGGGTTGCTGGTCTGTTTTTTTTTTTTTCTCTCCTCTTTGGCTCAACTGCTCGACTCACACAAGGGAGAACATGCCGGCAGACAAACCGCCTCCGTGTTCCCAGAGTTCGGGCTGTTGGAGCCACCAGGCCAGGCGGTGAGGGTTGCCCAGGGAGAGCTTGATTTACCCTTCCTCCACGCTGTGCTGCCCCCCTCGTCCTCATTCCTGGTTGTGGCTCAGTTTTCCGCCTGCCGGAACCCCATGCGAAAAATGGAGAGGTGTGGAGGGCGGCCAAGGAACAGGAGCTCGATTGATAGGGGGGGGGGGGGGGGGGGGGG
>NW_008804550.1:1433795-1447751 GCF_000145635.1 Gaeumannomyces tritici R3-111a-1
GGGGGGGAGGAGAACCGTCCCGTGCTCGGCCCTGGCAAGGAAGCAGGAGGAATCAGGGAGCTCTCCCTGGACATGTTGTATGTTGTGTTGCCGACAGAGATCGGTGGGCCCCGCGTGGAGTCGAGCTTGCGATTGAGCCCCATTTCTGCTTCTACTTTTGAGGTGCTGTGCCGTCGCCCGACGCCCTGCCAGTTTTAGAGGAACTTTTAGAGGAACATAGGCATGTGCCAGTGCGGGACGGCGGGACGCACGCAACGCACCGAAAAGGACGCAGTCAAGGAAGAGATGGGATGGGATGCATCTCGGATGGGGCAAGCAGCTGCACAGGACGACGAGTGCCAAGACAACCAGATCCGCCCCGGGACCTGCTCTTCTTGCCTGGGACCAGCACCGGACGTTGAAATCCCAGAACCGACGGCTTCTACTCCCCTCTCTTGCATGAACCTTGGCTCCATCTCGAGGGCCTGGTGTCGTTTTTGGCCACCACATACAAAGCATTGAAAGCCAACCTGGGGCCATGTACGTTGATCGCATGGTCTCAGGAGCCTGCAAGAAACCTTGAGGATTGGGTATTGAAAAGTGGCCCATGAATGGGCCGTCAACTCGTCTTGGGCCATGCCGGCGAGACATCCCGGTCAGAAACGTGGGCCGACATTGACAGCCGATTCCCGCGCAGAGGCTTTCCCATTGATGATGTCGACGTGCGCCAGGCGGCCGACCTCGGCTGCCTCTGTTGTAGGTCCAAAACAAGAGAACCAAAACAGAGGCCGGCCCATGAATGCGGCCAAAACAAACATCATCATCATTGACACGCGTGTTGGTCCAGATGGAGGGGAGGTCGGCACGTCGGGAAGCGAGGCTCCTTCTTCGTGGCACATGGGACGCTGACTACGTAGGCCGCGTCGATGTGTCGGGACGGCACAGGCCAGCTGAGGCTTAGCAGAGCAGAGAGCAGGGACAACCCCCGATCCCTCTAGCTTATTGGGAATCTGCCATGGCCAGCTCACCGCCAGGACGCTACATGACCAAGAACGACGCAACAATCATGGAAAGCCCGAGTGTTTGCTGGTCGTGTGGCCTGTTATGGGGAAATCAGGGCGGCTGCAGCAGGCCATGCCATGCCATGCCATGATGCCATGCGGCGCACACACACGTCTGTTTTCCATTGCCATTGCTAATTGCCATTTCCATCAGCCCGTGGTTTTGCGTTTGCCTGCTGGCGAGATGCAACATGGAAAGTCCTAAAAAAGAACATGGCAAAAAGTGAAATGACTCGGAACGCGCGGGAGCGGACAAGCTTGGCCTTGACCTTGTCCGACGAACTCTCCCAGAAATGGAAACCCAGAAATGGCAACCCCTAGGCCAGTGAGTGACTTGCAGCAGCGCAAGCACCTGTCCAAACCTCCTAGTCACCAGCTCGTTGCCACCCGCCGCGCGCCCACAACAACCCAGAAACGAAACAGGCGCCTCCACAAGCGCGGGGCGACCCAGCCGTGGCTGCGAAGCGAGAGAGCCAAATGTGAGCAACCCTAGCGACTGTGGCTTGGTCCCCGCTGGTGTTCGCCTCCCTGTGATCTCCAGGGGACGCTGTTGAGGAATTACGGAATCCCTAGGCACGCGCAACATGCCACAGTGTGTATAGGCGGATAGGTTGGGTAGGTAGTGACTAGTGGCGTCTTTGGCTGGTCTGGCCTTGGCCCAACCGGCGACCATGGTCGGGGAGCGAGGAGCGCGAGGATAGACAGATGGGGACTAGATATCATGAGACACGCCCTGGGGGCGCAAAGACCTCGGACTAGGTTACAGCTAGGCACGGTGGCTCAAAATCAATTATCGGCTCGATAACCGCCCGCGTTTCGATAGTCTCAACCCCCCGAGCCGCCGACGTCGTCGCCGCCGCCTCGCTCGCAGCCTCAGTCAAACAGGGCCCCCGTCCCAATTGTGTGACAGCCTAGCTGTGGCGCCTTCTCGTTGGCGGTTAGCAAGGCCCAACAGTCTGACAACCGGCGCAGAGACCGTCTTACCACTACACGTTCCCAACGAACCCCAAAGGGCGTTACCTGTCAGGCACGGTCAAGTGCAAAGGGCTATTTATATGCGTGCCCCTATAGATGCTAGCTAAGGGGTTGGCGGCGCGCAGGACCAACATAACGATAGAGCCTCTGTGCTGCTTACGCTCCTTGGCTCCCTACCGTGCCGTCGCCAACAGCCATGGGTCGCGCACGCCTTGGGAGGAGGACTCTGCCGCACTGCTTTGGGTCGGTAAACACGGCCAAACTTGGTTCCGTGTCATGCTTGAGCGATAGTAAACAGAAGTAGCAAGCTCCCGGGTGTTGAGGTGATAGATCCGAGTGCTCGTCTGCAACAGTCAGTCTGCCTATCTCTCGACGACTAGAGAGCCGCCACGGTGCGTGTCTAGTGTCTTCTAAACAGCCCTTTCCAAGTTGAGTAAGTCCTTTCTCACCCTGGTATTCAAATATTATGTCTCTGTCTCCTATGTCATCACCTCACCTTGCCCCAGCGCGCGCAATCCAGCTGGTCGAGAAAAAAGCGTTGCCTGCTGGCCCGGCGTCAGCCATTAGCAATTGGCCTCGACCAGCGCGCTCCGATTGATTCTTGCCCGTTCCATGGCCTGCTGTTGGGGCAAGTCGCAGCACGCTGCTGTGCAAGGGCGAGCCGCTGTACAGCGGTGGGGCTGCAGCCAGCCGACGAGGGATCTGCCACTGACGGAGGGAGGGCCAGCTGGGGGGTCCCCCTTCCATTTTTCTGGGCCCCGCCGCTAGCGTCATCGCAGGCCACCCAACTGACTTGCACCCCCCCAGACAGGACTTGCACTGGCTCCGCGTATCGTCTTTTGTGGGCTGCACCAAAAAGTGCACTTGGCGAGTGGACACCCGCCCGGCCTAGCACAAGGAAGGTCGTGCTCTCGCAAGCAGTGTGCTACTTTCTCCTAGTGCTCCCTCAGCGACAACCACCTCCCGCAACGTCCCTCCACTCCACTCGGCTACGCTGCTGCTTGCTGCGGATACCACGACGGATGGGCTGGGCTGGCTTAACTGTGAGCCACCGCCATCCAGACTGACCGCATCGTCTCGCTCCATCCATCGTAAATCCTACCCATCCCCAAACACCACCCGTCCCCTTCCTTCCTTCCCCCCCAGGTCTGGGTTGCCCTTCGCGGTCGAGACCTGCAAAACAAACAAACCAGCCTTGGGGGTCGTGGTCGTTCGTGCTCATGTTGATTCATCACTGGCACGAGCCATCTCGACTTTACTGTCGCATCTAGCCCCCCTTTTTTATTATACTCTCCTCTTGTCCACTTCGCTTCTTGTTCGCCCTCCACCAGGACCGCTGGCACTGCCACGGCTGCCACCACCGGTCCACCCATTCTTCTTCGCTTGCCTGTTCCTTCTTCCTCGCCCTTTTCTGACCGGTACATACGACGCCAACCACCAGCACATACCCTCCGACCATCCGTACCTTGGCTGGAAGGATCCTTATTCCCTGCCTGCTTGACAACAACCCTCAGTACTACAGCGACTTTTTAATCATTTTGACCATTCTCTTGGCCGTCCGGCCCTTGTTCGACTGCGAGTTGCCTAGCGAGGAGGACCCTTGGGGACCCTTGCTGTCATCCTTTTTATTCCCTCGGGCCTGATTCAATCAAGACAGCAAGCAAGTCCCTGTTTCAACTCAGGACACGGAATCCTGGGCTTGTGTTTGACCTCGACGGATTGCAGTCAGCCAGCGACGGAGACACAAAAAGGCAACCGCGCTTCCCGCAGCTCGCAACCGAGGTGTTGATCACGACCGGTGCATGCGGAGACCATCTTTTAATTCCGACTAGGGCACCACTCCCTTTAGCGACGCGTCGCTTTACATCAACACCGCACGTTTAAATCCCGCTTCTTTCACGCTGGCGTCGACGGAAGTGGCAGCTGCGACACTGCATCCCGCCGCAACAACACACTCACATTCATCAGTAGCACCGTCAAGATGCTCGAGCCTCTACCCCCGGATCCGTACAAGTCTCTCGACCTGCCCGACAATGCCCCGGCTGATGCCATCAAGAAGCGGTACCGAGAGCTGATCCTGAAGTGCCACCCGGACAAGGTCCCCGAGTCTGAGAAGGCCGAGGCCACCAATCGGTTCGCCGCCGTCCAGGGTGCCTGGGAGATCCTGGGCGACGCGGGCAGGCGGGAGGGCTACCACAAGCTCGTCCAACAGCACAAGTTGGCCGAGGAGCTGACGCGCCACCATCAGCCCTCGCGCGCCTCGGGGGGCTTCTACCCGAGTCCGCAGCCAGCTGCTGGCCACTCGCCCCCGACCTCGCACGCTTTCCCGTCTAGGGGCCCGACAAAGTCGAGCTACACCTACCGCGATACCCAGTCGACGAGCTACACGCGCCAGCAGCCCGACTACTACGAGGACTACGCTCGCCCCACGAGGGAGCATCGCAAGGGCACGGGCTTCGACGACAGCTCCTCGCGGGAGCGCGAGCGGGAGAAGACCAAGGAGCGGGAGAGGACTCGCGACCGGGAACGAGATCGCGATCGGGAACGTGAGCGTGACCGCGACCGCGACCGTGAAAGAGAGCGAGAGCGAGATCGGGGAGATCGCGAACGGGATTCGGACCGTTACCGGGACGCTGATCGTTACCGTGAGCCAGAGCGACACCGTGACGACAGGGAGTGGGAGGAGCGGCGCGAGAAGAAGACCGACAAGGACAAGCCGAAGAAGGAAAAGGATACCCGAGACAAGAAGAAGAGGGAAGAAGAGTCGGAGAGGTTAGCCAAGGAGAGGAAAGATGAGGAAAAGGCAGCCCGCAAGGAGGCGAGGAGGAAGGAGGAGGCTGCAGCGAAGAAGCAGCAGGAGGAGGATGAGAGGCGAGCAAGGGAGAAGAGGAGAATACGGAAGGAGCAAGAGAGACGAGATGAGGAGGAGAGGCTTAAAAGAGAGGCGCTGAGGGAGATGGAGAGGAAAGCCAAGAAGGACAAGGACCGAGCAGATAAGGCACGCAAGGAGGCGTCGGTGTCTGTCGAGGAAATCACAGACGACATGGGCGGTATGCAGATGCGGGGGAAGAAGGATCGGTCAAGAGACCGGGATCGGGACCGGGAACGAGACCGAGACCGGGACATTGCTCGCGACGGCATCAAGATCGAGAGGTCCTCGCGTCGGCAGGGCAGCGGTGGCTCGCCATCGTACATGGAGCAGGCGGCGTCGTACGAGGATGAGAAAGCGGCCGCCAAGAGCAGGGCGATGCTGGGCTCAAAGTATTCCCAACAGCTCGAGTTCGCCATGGGCCAGGGCGCCGGCGGCGGCCCCAAGGTCCATGCGCCCAAGCTCAGCCGTGCCCACACGATGCAGCCCGACCTCGAGACGTCATACATCACCCCGGCGAGCTCGTCCATGCGCAGCCCCGGCGGGCGGCAGTACAAGCTGCCGCGGTCGGCCACGGTTGGCGTCAGCGGCATGGCGACGGGGGCGAGCCACCACCAAGGCCGGAGGGCGTCGTACGACGAGCATCCGAGCGACAGCCACGGCGGCACCACCTACGTCGACCTCCCGGGTTCGCCCTTCCGGTCCGCCAAGGCGGTCAGGCAAATCGACCCCATGACCGCGTCGACGTCGTACTACGGCGAGCCCATCACGTCGAGCTACGGCGTCGATACCGCCAAGTACGGCGACTGGAATGTGCCGACGTCGGAAAGCAGGAGGTACCGCAATCCCGCCACCTACTCGAACGGGTACTGAGCGGTTATGCTGTCAGCTTGCTTTTTTTTCTCTCCTCCATTTCCACTCCTATCGAACCACGGATACAATACAATGGCACGCGGGTGTCTCTCATGGGTTGGCGTGGATACCTCATTTTTCGCTTGGCACCTTTTCGGGTTTCCAATTGTTCGTTTACTTGTCGTTGGGTCGGAGTATACACGGACGTGCCTTCTTTTTCCATTTCCTTGCATCTGGTCCAGCTGGACATCTTTGGGAGCGATTGCCCGGGGACCTTGCTCCCCGATCAGTCTCGCTTCTTGTGGGGGTATTTCCCTGACCTGTTCTGCCATCTGTTTTCTTGCTCTGTTTAGTAGCAACTGCCATCCTGCGGAAACGGCTTACTGTATGACTTATGTGAATCCGAATCTATCACAACCCCGACGAGATTTGTCCGAGTGTGAGAAGGCGTGATGGCGGAGCCGTCGTGACATTTTGAATGCTCGATGAGTTGCGGTGGAAGGCTGGGGGAGAGAAGAGCGTGGGCGACGGTGACAGCGAGGCTTGATGGGACAAAAAGGCGTGGATGGAGGCAGGCTCTTTATTTAACGTGGCTCCCGCCATGTCATCAAAGGCTATAGCTATGTACGATATGGGCCTCGTCTGCCTTGTTTTTCTACGACACACATTGGAGTCGCCCGGGCAGGTGACTCCCGCTGACGCTCCAGGCTTCCCTTCCCCCAACGCCCTCGGTAAATGATGAGGGATGACAAGAAAAGAAGAAGAAAAAAACGACACAAAGGTGTACTCGTGGGCCGCTGCCTTGGACACGGCCCCCATCTCTGTGCCACCCGTTCCCTGCCTGGTGACCTCGAGGGGCAGAGCCGTCGCACTGCCGTTTCTGTTGTACCCCGTGTGTCCAGGCAAGGTAGAACAGAAAGAAGAAAAAACAATACGGAATGCAATTATTGAGTGGCAAGAGAGCAGGAGAGGCGAGGGTAGAAACGAGGAAGGAGGAGTGAAAAAAAAATCGGGGGAGGACTTGTCCAAGAGCCGGCCTGCCCTGCTTCGGACGGCCCCTCACACGAGGTGATCTGCGCTCGCTGTTCCTTGGATGACACAACGACTAGCCAGCAGGCGGCAGGATGCCGACAGAGGTAGGTAAGCTAAGTAAGTAGATATATGTATCAGGTAGCCGCCCTTGACAAAAAAAAAAAAAAAAAGGACTCCCCAAGGCTGGATTCAGTGCCAGCCCTAACTGAGCTGCCGCCTTAACATAACATGAGAGCAGCACAAGGTGAGTTGCAAGTGATGAGCTCAAGCTACAAGTTTAGCACATTGATGCCGTCGGGCAAACTGACCACAAGTAATGGCGGTCGCAGCTGCGCAATCCTTGACCCGTTTCCGCCGACCGCCTTACCAAGAGGCCGCCTGACATCATATCATGTTGGAACCCGGTTTTTCGAATTTACGCTGCACTCGCGGGGTTGGCACGTTGGTCAGCTGCAGCGCCATCCTCTCCGCGTCTGGTTGGCTAGTAGCACGTGACCGATAGGCTGACAGTGCGGCGGGCACCCAAAAGGGTGCCCTTGGCTGCCTTGAGCGGATCCAAGGAGGAGGCTCATCGTCGTGATGGACACGGCGCTTTCGTTCCTCTCGTACGAGCCCAAAGCCGGCGATGCGCCTTACGAATGGAAAGACTTTGACGCCGCAAAACTCCGGCAATACCTAAAGCCGCCATCATCCCTTAGATTCCGAAGATACATAGGCGGCGGCATCGAAGGCGTGGTGCTCCACGCTCGAGCTGAAAACGACGAGGAGGTGGCCGTAAAGATTGTGAGGGCGACACAATGTACCCGTGTTCGAGTCGGGGTCGGTTTGCTAACCATCTTTGCCAGTACTTTCACAACAAGCAGCCAGAGCCGATACGGGGGACCAAACGCCTTTTTGCCTTTGAGCGGGAATGTCGAAATCGTGCGGTCCTTGAATTGGTCTCGACCAGCCTCCGCGAGGCCGACGCAAATGACAGGCCGATTCTACTCCACCCGAGACCCAAGACCCGCGAAGACGCCATCAGAAACCTCCGGGCGTTCTCGAGCGACTACGGCGATAGATATCGATCCGACCACCCGGGAGGCTTTGAGGCCGTCGTTCCTACTGTTCATATCAACGACTGCCTGGGCTGGATGCAGCTAGATGGCGACCAAGTCTGGTCTCTACTTGGCAGGCTAAGGGTGGACCACCAGGATTTGACCAAGCTCCCGTGGTACTTCGCCAAGTTCGTCCCCAAGGGGGACCACCAAAAAGATATGGTCCGGTCACAGTACAACTTTTTCTACTTGGCAGGTTTTGTTTGTGCGCCATACAAAGAAGACAACTGGCGCGGTTCTGGCATTCTTGTGGATATGGGCGACCTGGTGCTACCAATGGCCCCGGAGTGGAAAGCATTCTATTATGGGCGAAGGGTTAATAAGGAATGCGGGGAGTACTGTTTGGAGTAACCAATCACAGCGAAACGACAGCGCTGTCGCCGTCGTGCCTCCGGGTGAGTGTGAGACGGATGATGGGGGCTGATGACGTTGAGGCGAGAGTCTCGATTGTTTGCCTACCAAGAACATCTCGAGGGGCTGCCTAGGCGGCCCGGCGACGGGAGATCCGGAACAAGACCCCCGGATGGATGGGGTATCAGGAGGACGTATCGCCTGGTCTGGCCATGCGGTTGTCCGTGGTCTCCGGCCGAGCCCCCCCCTTTGGCCTGTACCACTATTTTTGATGATGTCATGGAACGGGCACACGCAGACCCCCCTCATCTGCTAAGCTCACAAATGCAAGACATGCCGGGCATTCTGGCGCCCACAAAGGGGCAAGGTGCGGGAAGAAAAAGAAAAAAAAAGAATCGAATCAAAAGGGGAAAACAACGCAGGAAGGAATCAGTACCGGGTTGTTGCTCCGATTTAATGTCGTCACCCAGCGCCCTTTGCGCCCCACCTATAACAAGCGACACAGGAGGATATTGGCGGCTGACCGGGCCCTAGATTGGGGACTACAACACGGTAATAATGAACGCACTACATGGAGATCTACTGCTTGCGGCTGTTTGTTTTGTTTGTGTGTCTATATACTTTAGCTATGAACCACACCCGCTCGGGGATGAGATAACGAGGGGTATTTGAACCTGTCCAAGAAATGCAAAGGAAACAAAAAAAAAAAAAAGGAAACGAAAGCAGAGGATCCGTCGATGGGTATCCGTGAGCGCTCAATACAATCCTACATGTAAACAATGTTTAGGTTTATTTGCTTAGGGGGAAAGAAAAGGGAAAGAAAGATCCTGAGCTACAGGGTGTGTGTATGGCGACTGACATGTCACTGTACAAAATCGGTGGACGCACGTTATACGAGCACGTAGAGCGAGCAGATCTGTGGAGAGCAAAAAGCCCGACGGCTGTTAGCATTTCACCCCATATAAATATACAAAGAGTGAGAGAGGCACGGCAACCCACCAAGCTCAGGCCCATGATCATGGAGCACCAGAAGAACACATTGTTGGCCGTGTGCTTGCCGCGGATCCAGCGCGTCCGCTGCAGCGCAAAGATGGGGAGCTGCAGCATCTGGCAGATGAAGCCGTACCCGCGCAGCTTCTTGGTGATGCAGGCCATGACGATCTCGTGGCCGGCGGCGCTGATGAGGAACGTGATGAGGGTGGCGAGCGGCTTGCCGATATGCGGGCGGCTGGCGCTGTAAACGTGGCGGCGCAAAAAGGCGTAGACGGGCACGTTCCACTCGCGCGAGAACTCCATCCAGTCGGTGCTGTTCCACCAGTCGGCGTAGAAGCGGCGGTCGGCGAAGAGTGTGATCTCGGCGCACGCGCCCAGCACGTACTCGAAGATGACGAGGAAGACGAGCAGGAACGTCATCATGAAGGGGAACAGCAGCCACGAGATGGTCTCGGACAGGATCAGGAGCGTCTCCAACGCCGAGCCCGTGGCCGCCAGTCGGTGCGATGACTCGACCAGCACAGGCAGGATGAACTCCTCGCTCACAATCGTCAGCAGAAAGATGCAGCCAAACACGGCCACGATCTTGGAGATGAGCGACTGCCAGTCCACCTTTGCCGTGCGAGGGTACTCGAGTTCGTAGCACAGCGTGGGGCAGACTATGAAGTCGTAGTAGTTGGCCCACGTTAGGTTGCGCGGGTACGCCGTGTTGCCCATGGGGCTGGTCAGCTCGCGCGCCAGATCCTCGCGCAGCTGCAGCACGTCGTCGTCGTCTCCGTCCACGTGCCAGTCGCCGCCCTCGCGCTCATCCGCACCACTGCCCAGCACCGGCGACGGACCGCTCGCGTCCGCCACCTTGGCCCCTCTGATCTTGACGTCCACGCCACAGTGCGCCGCAGCAGCTTCGTCGATGCTCCCAAAATGGTTCGGGGCCGTGGTGCGCTTGGGGCTCGCCACCTTGATCTCGCTGGGGTACACGTAAGCGGGCGCTTTCGAGGCGGTCGAAGGGTGGTCGAGGGCGCGCAGACGCTTCTCCGTCTCGGACAGGTGGCCGTTGTAGAAGGAGTACGAGTGCATCTTCATCAGCAGTACCATGGTGTGCAGCAGGAAGAAGACCTGCGCGGTCCACGTCCAGTCGAGCAGAAAAGGCAG
The DNA here is from genome assembly GCF_000145635.1 of Gaeumannomyces tritici R3-111a-1. Taxonomy (NCBI): domain Eukaryota; kingdom Fungi; phylum Ascomycota; class Sordariomycetes; order Magnaporthales; family Magnaporthaceae; genus Gaeumannomyces; species Gaeumannomyces tritici. The sequence continues at coordinate 1,444,157 of NW_008804550.1, forward strand.
GGCGATCCAGAGGGACAGCCAGAGGATCTGGTAGATGCTCATGATGGCCATGCCGCCGCGGGCCCACGTCATCAGCCAGCCGGCGGGAGCGGAGCGGAAGACGCGGTGCAGCGGCAGCGAGATAGCCGTAGTAGCGACCATCAGGAAGTCGGCCAGGGCCAGCTCCCAGACCTTGACGGTGAACAGCCCCCAGATTTGGACGCGCATGGGGTAGCCCGTGTCCTTGATGTTGCGCAACATGGTGGTAATGGCCATGATGGCGAGGCCGATCCAGAACAGGTTGAAGAAGCCATGGAAGTCGCGGTAGTCGCTGTTGGGGTCGAGGTGCGAGAGGCGCGACTCGAAATTGGTCGTCGGGAAGAGGCGCCGGCGTTGGGCGTCCTTGGTCTGGAGCTGGAGCTCGCGGTGTTCGCGACGCACCTGCTTGCGCGCCGAGGAGAGGATCTTAACCGACGGCGGCGCATCGGCAGAAACGGGGGTGGATCGGCCGCTGCTGTTGCCGAGGCGAAGGGCCAGTTAGCGGTAGTCGGTGGGCCAAGAATGCGCAGAGCTTCCGGGGTGACTCTGCCTGGGTGGACATACCTGATGGTTGCGCCATCGTCCTGGGGCGTCTCGAGATATGCGCCGTTGGACGATGCGCTACTCAGCTGCGACACCTGCGAGTGCACCAGCTTCCGTGGGCGCGGGCGGAGGACGTGATCGTTGTCGTGGTCGTGGACGCCGTTAGGAAGCTCGACCGCCGTGGCAGCCATGACGTCTTGTTCTCGTGTGGACAGACACCGGGGCCTGACAAGCCGTCCGTCTTGCCGCTAGTTTCGAATGCGGGCCGGCCGTGTCTTGGGAGGTGTGGTTCTTGCTTGTCAATGCCGGTTGGTATCGACCCAATAACCAAGCTCCCTGGTGGTGGCTGAAACAAAGCTGAGATTGACGGGAGAAGGACGGGAGAAGAACGGGAGAAGGATGGGGAAGGATAGGACAAGGAAAGGATACGAGTAGGCAGCTACACAGTAAGTAGACAATAAGGGATGAATAAGTTCCACGCAGCCCTTTTGACCTGCAAAAGCGTGGTGGTGTCGAATGGATGGCAAACGTCTGGTTTCAGCGTCGTCTCCTTTTTCTGCTGCTTATTTCCGACGTCGCTCGTTGGGGGCTCGCTGGCTGGCCCCGACCCTACATCCATCATCCATCAATTCCCATCCTGGACGTCACGTCAGCGGGAAGCCAAGGGAAGGTCGAGCCCCAGTTGCTGTGCAAATGCATCGCCTGTGGGTCAGCCGCCTTGAACTGGTGCGTCATTGCGAAAGCAGGGCTCCGCACAATACGCGGCCTGGATTGATAGCTGTGGACTTGTGCTTGCCCCAAATGGATGACTGTGCTGTCCTCTCTACCAAATTTGAGTGACACCGGGCGACGACCATTGATCATATCATTAGGATTGTTACCCATTTGGACTACCTATGCCCTCGAAATAGCTGATGCACATCACCTGCAGCGGCAGCGTGCAGATGCAGCAGCCCGCCGCCAATCCGTGCGTGCCGTTCTCCTTTTCGGCTCCCCTGCCCCGTCGAGTTCCCCTGCTCCAACTGCCGGGGTCCAAAATGAAAACCTCGGACCCGGGCAGAAAGACAGGACCTCCTGGCCAGCCGAGTCGCTGCGGGTTGTCGTGTCTGCTCGGTGGCTCAGCTGTGGCGACCTGTGGCGTCCGCGTCCAGCGGTGTCCAACTGCGGGGCCCTGAATCTCGCACGCCCTCCCATTCGCGAACATCGTGCACACCGGCGGCCGCTGTCCCTGCTCTCCAACGCCGGGGCATGTCAAACTTACCGCGGGCCCTGCTCTGCCTCCCCGCCTCCAAGTCGCTCTTTCGCCCCGCGCCCTCTATCAGCCTGCACCGCCCCGTCCCGTCCTTCAGAATGGCCTCGTCGTCCTCCCCCGCCGACCGCCGCCCGCTGGTCATCTGCGGCCCCAGCGGAGTCGGCAAGGGCACCCTGATCAAGATGCTCTTCCAGCGCCACCCCGACACCTTCACCCTCTCTGTCTCCCACACCACCCGCGCCCCGCGGCCCGGCGAGAAGGACGGCGTCGACTACCACTACGTCACCAAGGAGGCCTTCAAGGATCTGATCGAGCAGGACAAGTTTGTCGAGCAGTATGTCGAGCCCCCCCATCCCCTATCCCGCCGGGGGCAAATCCTCACCACCAGGCAGCCCGCTAACCCCCCTTCTCTCCGCCCTCCCAGTGCCCAGTTCGGCAGCAACAACTACGGCACCAGCAAGGCTACCATCGGGGAGCAGACGGCCAAGGGCCAGGTCGTCGTGCTTGACATCGAGATGGAGGGCGTCAAGCAGGTCAAGAAGTCGAGCATCGAGGCCCGCTACATATTTGTCAGCCCGCCCTCGGAGGCCGAGCTCGAGAAGCGCCTGCGCGGCCGCGGCACCGAGTCCGAGGACAGCGTCCAGCAGCGCCTGACCAGGGCCAAGGATGAGCTCGCCTGGTCCAAGACGACCGAGTTCGATCGTGTCCTTGTCAACGACGACCTGGAGAAGACCTTTGCCGAGCTCGATGAGTTCGTCTACTCTGCGCCCAAGGCATGAGATGTGCGAGATATCATTACAACTTCTGCGCCGGGTCGGACTGGTAATATCAATTAAGATAGAATCTATGGTCATACGACGATATGCAAAGCGGCAAAACAATAGACTCATCCTTGGCCTTTTTTCAGCGTACTGTCACCCCACCTTAGCATTGGATCCAAGCGTAGCTGTCCACGGACATTGGCGGAGTAGCTGTCATGCGGCGATGACTGCTAATTCCTCCCATCTATCATGCTACCTCTACGCTTATACTGCTTTCACACGCATTGTAGCTCATTCCAGGCTGTGGCCCCATATTTAGGTTGCCTTGACGGAAGAGAAAATCAACTACCGCAGGGTGGGGTCAACAAGTCTGGCCTCGTCTTCGTGGGTGCGGCGTGCTGTTTGCGTCTGCCCGGTGCAATTGGGTCGATTTCCACCGCATGTGGTGCTCGTGTCCAAAAATTAGCCTAGGCGATTATTCGACGTCCTGCCTTTTTTTTCTATTCTGTCGTTGGGACACTTCTGACTAGTCAAACAAGGTAGGCTTTCTAATCCGATTAAAGTTCCTGGGTAAATCTCGACTAGTTGCAGTTACAAAGGGAACAAACGCGACTGCTTTACAAGCTCTTCCTGACTCTTTGGTTGACTATTACTCGTGCGGGCTAAAAGCGCCTGCAATTTAACGGTCCTCCGGAGTAAAGTGCGGCGGGGCAATTCGACGTTTTCGGGGCAATTCGACGTTTTTCTGTAACATTTTTCCCCAGCCAAATTAGCTAGAAACCAATGTATCGCCGAAAAAGGTAATAGTTAGCCAAACTTTTATAGGCACGGTGCATAGCCAAAAAACCATTGTAATTTTAACCCCGCCAATTTAGGCCTTGCGCTTTTGGGTTTTCCAGCCAAATTTTACCGAAATGCCCAGGATCCGGTGCGAAAAAAGCGCGAAAAGGCCCGGGCTAATAAAGCCCGGGTTTTAATAACCCTGGAAGCTTTCGATTAGGGCGGCTTTAAAACCTTCGCC
>NW_008804550.1:1450219-1453722 GCF_000145635.1 Gaeumannomyces tritici R3-111a-1
AGCTAATTTGGGTGGGGAAAAGTGTTACAGAAAAAAACGTCGAATTGCCCCGAAAACGTCGAATTGCCCCGCCGCACTTTACTCCGGAGGACCGTTAAATTGCAGGCGCTTTTAGCCCGCACGAGTAGCTTGCGAAGCATAATTGTTGTGGAATGATGTGCTATGAATAACCATGGGCACAATGCGGGTTTATCGATTATGGTAAAACAAAGGAGTGTGTCATTGTGGTTAAGGAACATCCTGCGGGCCATCTATAATCCGCCAAGCACCTTGGACTTTAGACATTGAGTGGCCATTTGGTACTGAGATCACAGATATAACTGGGCTCGAGTGTAATATGTAGCCCGCCCGGTTACTCCGCCGCCCGATGGCGGTGTTACCTTCATTCGACATCAGTTCTTTTGGTCAGGCTGAGTAACTGGTCAAGGGTTTCCATACAAGTGAGGCAATGCCATCCCGTTTCGTTCCACCTCCAAGCAGCAGCAGCGAATAACAACACAAAGCCCCACCGCTAAACCCATTGGACTTTTCCTCTTTGTCATCAGTTTCCAGTTGGCAGAGCCTTGCAAAAACATTCGCCTTTTCCGGCACCCCGGGTGCAGGCTCGCTTACCCTTGGCCCCGGTTGGCTGAAAAGACCCAATACCGATAGTTTGCAGCTTTCCGCATCACTGCAGGACGTGGCTGGCTGGGGCGAAAGGAGGGTGGGCGCACGGGCCGTTGGGCTGAGCCGTCACTTGCGCGGGCTGTTTGTTTTAGCGTCGAAACTACATCCTCTCGTGGACCGGCAGAATTCCTAGCTCAACATCGAGCTTTGAGCGGAAACAGGTCAGGCTGGGAGACTTCCTCGTCGTCAGTTCGGAAGCGCAATTTGACGGGTTTGAAACCCGGCCCATCCAACTTCCACACTTACAGCATAGCATGGCGAGATCCGTTTCCTCACGCCCCTTGTTCTTGGTAAATAGGTATTGACGGCAGACACGGGAGGCAGCGTGTCTTGGCGGGGTGGCTGTTGGCTTGCAGATTCCTGCCCTGATTGGGCGCTCGGAGATGCATGGCGTCGTGGAGCCCCATGTGCGGCTGGAAAGAGACTGCACCATCCCCCAGCCTGGGCTTCGGGCCCTTAAGCACGCCATGCCCAGAAGGAAAACCTGCCTGCTCCTCCAGTTGCCCTTGCTCTGCAACAGTGTCAGTCGCCAATTGCGCCCTCGTTGTGGGGGTGACAAGCAAGGACAACGACCCAACATCTGATCCGGCCATCGACGTGCCGCCCAACAAGGATGAAGTGCGTATCAATGGCGGCGTTCTGGGCGGGTGTCGCCCTGCCCGCCGCTGCCATGCGTGCCGAGGGCGCTCAAGCCGCGTTGCTGGAGGCGGGGAACATGAACCTGTTCCAGGCCAGGCAGACGGCCATGCACCCGCACCGTCTCATCGACAGGGCGCCGGCGCCGACTCCAGCCTCCGAGGTCTTCCCGCCAAGCGATGCCCTGGAGAAGCGAGGCAGCAACAACAACACTCTTGGGTTCATGCCTGTGCCGAACTGTCGGTCATTCGCCGCCTTCTCTTGCTGTCGATATCTCACCTGGCTGACAATAAAGCCTTGTATACTCTACAGCATTGGCTATCACATGCCCTGCAGAATGGGGCTCGACCATATTCCCGTCGCGTGGGGTGGTCGGGTGCTGTCAGGATATCGCGAGCTCAACGCCGTCCTGTATCGGATATACGACCTGCCTCGACTCGTCGCAGAAAACCTCGTACACAACCGATAATGGCTTCACTCGATACTGGTATGCCTATGTCTTTACATCCACTCGGCGCTTCAAGGATACATGTCTGCTTGGTTGATGTGGAAGCTCATCACCCCCTGGTTCTCGATGCAGTGGCTATTCCCAATTCCAGTACTGCTATCTCTGGCGCTTCCCAAACGAACAATACAGTCTCTGGAACTGCGACTCCACCCCCTCCGGCACCGGCACCCTTTATCGCACACCCGGCCCGGTCACGGTGCGGGTAACGACGACGACTAGGGCCGGAGGATCCAGCATCACGTCGACACTATCCTCCGACACGGCGGCCAACACAAACAAGCAGCCCGGCGTCGGTCCCCAGGGGCAGCAGCCGCAGCAGTCGCAGGCGCAGGAGCCTTTGAACATCGGCGCCATAGTGGGCGGGGCTGTCGGAGGGGTCGCGATACTCGCCATCCTCATCTTTGCCATCACCTTCCTCTTCTTCCGAAACCGCAAGCCCGACAGCGGCGCCGCCCCCACAACCACCGGCGGCGACGGCCCTGGAGTTGGCTCGCCAGGGCTGGTGGGATCGCCCACTGGGCATCATCCGGAGGCTGGCGTGAACCACCAGTACGCCACGTACGGCGGCTACGCGCCCGTCATGGCCCAGTCGCCGCATGTGGCGGGCGACAATCGCGTAAGCACGTTCAAGCCGCCGGCTGGATTCAACACCAGCGCGCACGAGACTGGGGCCACCGGAAGCCCCCAGCCTCACTACCAGCACCACCCGCAGCAGTCGCCGCCGCCGCAATACGCCGGCCAGACATTTGAGTTGCCGATCGAGCAAGACCGGCGTCCATACGGGCTGCACGAGGCTGCTTGAGCTGGAGTGATTCGTGTCCATCGGAGATGCTTCCCAGACAGTATGGTAATGGTAGTTTGTATCTGATACCGGGAGGGACGTTCACGCGCCCTAAAGGCACGTAACCGTCTCCCACCAGGTAGGGTTCTCGCCCACGGCCGCCACAGCGCCGTGCCATAACACTTTACCGCCTTCCCTTGTCCGCATGGGCTTTGGGGTTTTGTACCAGATATATAATGGATGGCAGCGCAGCGTATTCGCCTCTTGAGCTCTCCCGCATTGGATATCGGACTGCTTGCATGTAACGGCAGCCAGTAGAGGCTGAAGGCCCCCAAATGAACGTAATGTTGCCGCGCGCTTTCCCGCCCAATTGCAAGCCACCGGCGCGCTTTGAGTGAGCCTGCAGTGGAACAGCCGACAACGCCGTGAACGGGGGGTTTATTCTACTGGTCGCCTTCCCAGGCCACTGGACATCTTGTTCCAAATGGTGGAACGAAACTTGGCCACTATTCCCGGCCCTGGCCGCCCCTTGCACCACGTCACAGATTAGAAACTGGGAGCCGCGCCCCGTCCTGGCGTGCAGAGGAGGGCCGACAGAGGTGGTGCCTGGCCCGGCTGTGGTAACATGGCATGCTGACGGCTAGCGTTCACGACGCCTGCCGCTCAGCTTGGTTTTAAAACGGAGGTTCTAGACGCTTCCTTTTCGCGGCTCGTGCGATACTGGTCTGCTCGCTCCTTTTGTCCCGGGGTCACACTCGGAACGTACAAAACTTTACTCCCGTGGACCTTGGTGTCTACGCCTCTGAGAATTTCCCTTTCGCACGCACACACACACACACACACACACACACTCTCTCTCTCTCTCTCTCTCTCTCTCTCTCTCTCTACTACTACTACGTACGTACGACGTAC
>NW_008804550.1:1454035-1467849 GCF_000145635.1 Gaeumannomyces tritici R3-111a-1
CTTTCCGTCACGCACACACACACACACACACACACACACTCTCTCTCTCTCTCTCTCTCTCTCTCTCTCTCTCCACCAAAAGATGAGTGACGCCAACGGGCCTCAAGTCCTCTACAGCTCCGAGCCGGAAACGGTCAAGCATGACAGCGACTACCCCCAGCTCCACGCAACGACACCACAGCAGGGCCAGGGGTGGCAGGAGCGGCCTCGCACCTTGGAGACGAGCCATGCGGCGACCTCCCCACCGCTGCTACCGCCACAGCACCAGCGGCACGAGAAGCGCACCGGCCGGCTGCTCCTCGCCGCCGGCTGCCTCCTGCTGGGCATCATCATCGGCGGCGCAGTCGTCGGCGGCGCCCTGGGCTCCGTGCTGGCGGGCCGGCCGCCTGCCGGCGCGGGCGGGACGGCTACGCCAGCCGAATGCAAGACGGGCGACCCGGGGCGTGTCGGGGGCACGACCACGTCGCCGACCCCAGGCCCGAGCGGTGCGTCATCGGCTCCGCGGACAGCGGCCACGCTCACCAACTACGAGGCCGCCAACTGGCGCAACATCAGCACGCTCGCGTTCCCGTGCCCCCGGGAGCAAGGGCAGACGGTCATCGGCGTGGACGGGACCCGGTTCCGGGTCGAGTGCGGGGTCGACTCGGTAGGGCTCGGGCGTGAGGCTCCGGGTTCCTTCATGGAGGACCTGCAGTCAGTCATAGCATACAGCTTCGAGGACTGCGTCCAGGCGTGCTCGAGCCTCAACAGGGAGGGGGCCAGGGTCCGGCGGGGGCTGCAGAACCCGCCCGTGTTCTGCCGGACCGTGGTGTGGCGCAGCAGGATGGACGAGCCCAGCTTTTTCGACAAGGGCGGCAACTGCTTCTTGAAGAACGCCACGCGCGCCGCCGGCGAGACCGGGGTGGCTTGCCAGCCGTGTATGTCGGGCACCCTGCTTTGAGGCTGTGTGTGCGTGTCGCGGTTGGTTTTTGGAGGGCTGGCTAGACGTCGTTAATCATATTCGCTCGTCCATATACAAAGATCCAGTACAGAGGATTCCCGGCCGGCTGGGTGGGTAGCTCGCCCACTTGGGGTTTGATGCTTGCTCATCCCTGTAATGATCAGGGGATTCGCCGCAGCGAACCCCACCGCCGCTGTCCACCGCCGCCACGGCCGACATAGTCGTCGGCGGCGTCTTGGTCCTGCCCGCCCTCCTCGGCGCCAAAGAACACGCTGGACCGCACGAGCTGCTGCAACCTGTTGTGCAGGAGCTGCCGGGCCACCCCGGGCCGGGCGTCGTAGCCGAGCTGGACTCTCGGGAGAAGACGGGTGGTCAAGGCCACGTGGACGTGTCTGAGCGGCTCGCGGGAGGAGGTCAAGGGCGGTGATGTCCAAAGGACAGTCCACTGCGTAAGACCGTATATGAAGCTAGGCGTGGATAATCAGGGGAAATGCTGGGGAGGATGGTCTTTTTCGGGTGGAAAGTATCGAGCCCTTGATGGGCGGTAGAAGAGCATAAAAATGGACCAAAAAAGGTATACTGGGCGAAACCGTGACCTTCCCGAACACGTGCAATCATAACACGCGCTGGCAATATCCGCTTACATCCTGTGATGTCCCTTTGATGTGCCAGTACGCCATTCACCAAGAGACTCAAGGAAAAGAGGCTTTTCGCGTCCAGCAGCACGCGCCGACACCTGGCGAAGTCAGCGGGCGTATCCAAGGATCGTGGCGCGGTGAGCTATCCCACTTCACTCAGCGGGGGAGCTGTTGGCTCCTCCTGAACGACCGTTGAGCAAGCCAGGTATAATTTTGACATTCACAGAGGCAAAACCACAAGCTGCCGGAGACCGAGACCGAGCATAACGAAATACTCACATGACACTTGCGAGTTAGGTGGGTAGGTAGAAACTACATCACCTCCCGAGACGACTGGACCTCGCACATGGGATTTAGGTGACGCGGTCATGATTGATGCTATTATGTGGGGTTTTCTCCTAGGGCATACCTCTATCATGACGACCAACTATGGGCGTGACGCTAGGGGGATGGCGAAGAGAAGAGGGATGGAGCCCGCGGCTGGTGTTCATGCATAGTCCCATTTTCCAAGTACGGTAGCAATATTGGCGCTGGCCCTTCGGCAGCTTCCTCAGAGGGCATCGGGGCCGTCTAGATGCTCCTAGTCTTCCCAGACGGGGAGGTCGAGATCCACGACGATGGGCTTGTTGAGCTTTTTGCCACCCACGTGAGGATAGCTGTTCGCCATGATGGCGCAGTTGACGATGCAAGTTTCTCGCCGACCCATCCTGCCGAGAAGCGCCTCCCTGTCGCACCTGACAGACTCCTCCGGGTCACCGCCCATACCATAAGTGCCTCTTGCGGGATCGGCATCATGGCATGTCTGCGTATCGTCAAGCGGGTTGACCCCGTCTTGGGTCTCTCCGCGGGTGCTGACGAACGCCCACTCTCTTTCGCCGCTCTCATCGGAGTACCATCGGAGCACCGGTCCGATCCCGCCATCGTTGTCGAGTGGTTCTCGCCCGGTGCGCGCGTCGCCCGTCAAGTTTACGAGCGAGATCTTAGCCCCTCCGCTGGGAGCTGGGTCTTCCCACAGCTGGTGAGCACCATGAACCTCCATGAACCTGCCGTTCACGGACCCTGGTCCGCCATCAATATCCCAGCGCACAATTTCGGCACCCCTGCCTTCGTGTACGTGGCCGCACACGGCGAGGCGTGGGCGTATGCGCCACAGGGCACGGCGCAAGGCCTCGCAGCCCGCCGAGCGCCGGCGGTCCGCTGCCTCGTCGCAGTGGCCGCGCGGTGGGCCGTGAGTTATCACCACATCCGCACACAGAGGAATATCGTTCCAGAGCTCTTCCGCACTGGGCCCGGCGAGATTTGACTCCATAGGTCGATCGCTACGTTCCCTTCTAGGCTTCGATGTGCTGTCCGGGATCTGCCGCTGCTCTGCCGGCGCAGCCTGAGCAGCGAGCGAAGACGACCCTGGCTCACAATGCTGTTTGGAAGCAGACTCTGAGCTGAAGCGACGACCTTTTCCACGCGATCGAGACCGAGACCTAGCCTTCGGCTTTTGAGCTTCGTCTGGGCCCGGAGGAGATAGGGGTGGAGAGGCTAAACTTGGATAGCCAAAAGCCCAGAGCCCATCCCGAGGACTGTACGGAGACCCAAATACGGTGAACTCTGTGTGCGGGCCTGTGGGTTTGGTGAGTCGCAGCTTGATGGCGCTGTGTTTGAGGTACGATATGGACGGACTCGACTCCAACAAGTCAAGGCACTCGGAGGACGACTCGGGGCGCTGGTTATGAAAGTAGATTCCGTACTCCTTGTAGAATTCAGCGTCAAGGGTGATGTCGTGATTCCCTATGTCGTGGTAGCCAAGTCAGGACATAGGCACACACTAGGAGTATAAATGCTTGCTCTCCACGTACCCGCGACCACAATCTTAGCCTCGAAATTTGCCTTTTCGAGCCATTGGATGGTTTTGAGCAGCTACATGCAGACCCGTCAGCCCTCACTGCGCATACGGAGGAGGTTTTCCAGCCCACTGTTCTATGGGGTCGGGGTCATAAAGTGACGTGTATGAGACGAACCTCTTTCGAGGTTCCCTGGTTCGTCAAGTCACCGGCGTGAATCAGAACATCGCCCTTGGGCAGATGGACAGTGCGGTTGTGGGTGTCCGAAATGCAGACGAATCGGGTCCGCCGTAGTCTCGGCGACTTCGCCGTGTCCTTCGCTCCGTCTCCTGAGCGCTTGGCATCGGTACCATCCATGGCTGTGGCGTGTATGGGGGCCTTGTTGGACCGCGGCGGGCTGCGGGGCCAGGTGTATAGAATTCAAAGAGGGTATCAAGTGTTTTTGTGGACAGGGATAAACAGGCAGTTCGTGAGCCTCTAATGATCAAATCTCGATTTAGACTACAGAATACTCGTCTTGCATGGCAGAGCCTAGGGTCTAGAGGCAGCTGGATGACCACAAGTCGTCGAGCTGAGGTTGGAAAAGTCTGTAGACAATCAGGCCCTTGTTCTGACCTTCCCAATGAGGTAGGCGGGCGTTGAGGCAACAAGAACAACCAACCGACGCCAACCCGCACGGGCCAACCATGATCACCTCATCACTCGCCCTAGAGTCGGGCAGAAGCTTCCAAATCGATGCTGCACCGAAACCTGAGCCAGCTAGCGTGCCAGGCAAACCCCACGCCAACGCCTCACTTCGGGCCATGCCGGCGGTGAGTCAAAAAGCAAGGGATTCCATGCCAGTTGTCTTTGCCCGGGAGGAGAGCAAAAGATGTCGCAGATATAGGTCTGTAGCAGGCATTGTAAGCCAAAACTTCCTCCAAGGAAGGACTGTGGCTCCTTTCCGACGGAAGTAGCCCCCATCAGCAGGCAGAATTTAGCACGTTAGCTGCACCTCCGAAATGAGGTGCGAAGAGAGCAAACAAATCGTCGATCCCATCCCACAGGTGTGGATGCTTTCGAGGTAGTGGGGACCACGAATACAAATCGCACTGTGGGCCGTTGCTTCCAGCACAAGCAGAAGATGCAACGTCAGAATTCAAGAGCCAGTTTCGGCTTCCATCGCAGCACAAAACGGATGGGCAGCAGCTGAACTAATGAGGCCGCCACGCATCACTGGATTACTAGCCCCAATCATCACCTTCCAAGCTGTAGCATCCCGCAGGCGGGGCCTCGTGCAACAGCAATCACTGGCTTGGAGCCCTGCCAGGGCCTCCGCCTCCCTGTTTTCGTCGGCTGGTCCGTCGCGGCCCCCTTTTTTCCGGGAGCTGGCGGACGTGACCGTTTGGCCATTCACCGCGCATGCCCCGCTCCCCCCTTTTCGGCTCCCCTCGTGCTCGTCTCTCGATGGCGCACATCTCGGCTGCACTGATGAGTGGATTGGACATTATTGAGGTGCTGTATCTTCACCACCAGCAAGACACAACACAGCACAGCAATGCTTCATCACGATCCCAGGGAGCCCAACTGTGGCCTCTCCGGCAGCTGGCAGCAGCAGCACAACCTGCTGGACACCATCTGCGCAGTGCCGTCCTTGCCCCTGAGGCTACGACTGCCAGCCGGGTGGTGTGGCTCGTCAATGGATGGCTCAGCGCCCGTTCCTTGCCTTGTTTGTTGACGTGGGCTCGCTGAAGCTTGTGCTCGCCTGCAGCGCACACTGTGGGGCGGGCGGGATTGCAAGCCGCCGCACAGGCAGGCTGCCCCCTTCATGCGTCGGCCTCACTCCGCTGCCGGGATTGCTCGTAATAGCGGCCAACTCCACCGCTAATCTTCCGAAAAGCGATTGAGAACTGCGACCAAGTCATTGTCTTCTTGACGTGGCATGTGCACACGCCCGCGCTCCAGGATGTCTGGCTATGTCGTCCACTCGATGCCCATGTCCACATTCGCCATGGCGGAGCGCAGAGCGTCAAAGTTGTGACGTCGCCTGCACCGTTTGTGCACGGCTCGATTAATCACGGCGCAGGTCTGGTGCACCGGCCGTGCACCAACCCACATGGATGGGACTGTACTAGGCTAGCCGAAAATGAAAAGCAACGCGATTGGAGGTGTGCGAGCAACAGATAAATCACAGGCCACAGGCCGCCCGCCCGCACGAACGCGAATGGCTCACAACGCTCGCTAACATTTTGCCCCCTGTAGCGCCCCAACCCCCGTGCCCCCTCAGGGAGCGAGCTAGCGCCGCAGCCAATTTGGCTGGGTCGGAATTGGTGGGTCCACCCCCGTCCTTGCGGCGACTCTTCCAGCTCCGGGTTTGGTTTCCGCGATCCATAGGCTCCATAACTGTTGGCTCGCTGGAGCGCTGGAGAAAGAAGGCGAGGAAGTCCTGACAACAAACGGCCCAGCCACACCAACCTTCTCCCTGATCGGACGGGCCCTGGATCGCGACAGCTCACAGCGCGACACGAACCAGACGACGACAGCAGCCGGAACCGTCGCCCCAGCCCATCGTGCCAGCCCGTCTAAGAGACGGCCACCGAGCGAGCTGATGACGGTCGGTCCCTGACGACTGCCTCCTGTTGACTTGTCGCTCGTCGAAGCTTTCCCTTGTTCCGCTAGATCCTCAGCCCAGGCACTACCACCAACCAGACCACGCACGCACGCAGCAGCAGCTCGGGAAAGTCAGCGACGCCAGTTTGCTTGGAGTCGCGCCTCCTAGAAATTCCCGCCACCGGCATCTGGAAACCGCAGCCTGCGTGCGGGTTATACTTTGCGTGGCAGCCAGAACCAGCTAATCTTGGCCGCCTGGTGCGATATCCACCCAAGTTTAATTTCTCATCCTCAGCCATCACACGCCAACCACACCAAAAACCGTCAACGTGCGAGAGCCACCGCCATTGGGGGCAGAGAGCCTACGGCACCTCGGCAAACAAACAACAGGCAAGACCAAAGCAACAGAAGGTAGAGACAGAGAAGTCGCGACTTGGCCTCACTGCCTTCAGACCCGTGCGTACGAGCCGGCTAGGCCCCAACACCATCGACGTGTCGTCGTCGCACCTACGACGCCTCTTCACGAGGGCACCATGACGGCCATGTCGGCCGTCCCGACCGCGGCTTCCGGCCTCACTCCACCGAGCAGCTCCCATGGCAGCGGCAGCAGCAACCTGAACGGCAGCGGCTACGCGTGGAACGGCAACTACTCCACGGCCGAAAATGACGAGGTGAGTGGAGCCGACCACGAGACACGACCCTTCCCGTCGCGCTGCCGCGTTGGCATCGGCCCGTCGTACATTCCAACACTCGTTCTAGAGCGCCCATCCCGCTGTGGCTTCTCCTGCCACTGCTGTCACCCTCGTTGCGCTCTTGCAGAACTGGCTGCACCCACGTGCCGCTGCCGTTGAGCAGGTTTCATGGAATCTTTCAATGACAGTGGATAAAAGAGATACTGACACGCGTTGCGTCCACTCCGTCGCGCCTTCTGCACTCTCCAGGACCCAATGCATTACAAAAAGACAGCCCACAGCTATGACGCGACAAACGGCCACCAGAGGTCACCGCTGATTTCCCAGAACGGATATTCGCCTTCAGATTCGCCCGTCGCCCCGACGCCGAAAGATAGCGAATCTAACCTTACGGGCATGGCCGCAGCTGCCAACATTTCACCCACACTCGGCTCCGGCAACGCCAAGCCCTCTTCGACGAGGGACAGCGCCACTGGCTCCTCGGACAGCCTGCCAGAAGCACACGGGGGCAGCAGAGGGACTAAGCGTGTGATGAGAGACGGTAGTCCCGCTGGGAGCGCGGGAATCTTGCCAGACGACTCCAAATGGATCCATCGGGACAAGCTGGCTCGAATAGAAAACGAGGAGCTGCAGGCCGCCGGCATCTTTCTCCCCGCACCACGCTCGCACAGCCGGCCACGACACGCCACACAAGAACGACCGAGCGACTCTAGGAAGACGTCAGACGCCGACCTTCACACCAGGTCGCGCAAGAACTCGTCGGCTGTCACTGGCTCGACGTTGGCGGCGAGCTCCGGAGATCCCAGGCTTCAGACAGGCACAGGCAACTGGGACTTCAGGTTACCCGAAGAGATTGCCGAGGCCGAGGAGGCGAATTATTGGACGTCCGTGAACGGCATGAAGGGCTCGTCGCGAATCCCAGTGGCCAAAGTGAGCCCCGCGCCCATACCATCCGATGTCCTGGAACGCGATACCCCCGCGAGACGAAGGCGGGATAGCAGCCCTAACGACGAAGCCGTGGATATCAAGATGCCTAGGACGCGAGCGAGGAGCAGTAGTGCCAGTACCAAGCTCGAGGTTGCAGCCAACGCCGCCGCCGCCAGCACTCCCCAACCGAAGCGCGCCGTCACCGACTCCTCACCGAAGAAGGCAGCAACCGATTCGTCGCCGAAGAAGACCGTCAGCGTCAGGAAAGGGTCTGGGAAATCCGGGGGCACCGGGCGACAAAAGACGCGCGGCGCACCGAGCAAGGATTCTACCAGCAGCGCGTCTGGCACCACGCGGCCGTCTACTAGATCGGGCGAGCGTGAGCTCGGGGCGACTTCTCCCAACGCCCGCGCCCCCGAGGGCGACCCGCCATGGATGGTCTCGGCCTACAAGCCGGACCCGAGGCTGCCTCCGGATCAACAGCTTCTCCCCACCGTCGCCAAGAGACTGCAGCAAGAAAAGTGGGAGCGCGAGGGCAAGTTTGGAAGCATTTACGACAGGGAGTTTAGGCCGCTCACAGATGACGGATTCCTCTCGCCGCCCGAGCCTAAGGACAAGCTCAGCCCCCAGCCAAACGAGAAGCAGGAGAAGATGGAGGACTGGCCCCTGAAGGCCGAGCCCAAGAGCCCTACGGCGCCCTCTCTTCGCCAGCAGCGCACGGGATCCTATTCCACCATACCCAAGGTCCAGGACCCTCCCCAAAGCCCGCTCCCGCCATCGAGGGGCAACGGGGCGCCCGGGCAGCCGTCTCCTTTGATACGCCTTCCGGACATGCCAGACAACGATGCGAGCCAGGAAAAGAAGGGTTGCATGTGCTGCATCGTCATGTGATGGTCTTACGCTGCCTCTGTTTGCCAAGGCGTCGCCATCCTCGAAATTCCCCACCGCGTCGCCAACCCGATTTGACGGCAGCTCTGTTTGCCGCCAATATGCTGGATTTCAGTACATAGATTGTCCCTACACTTCTCTCGACGACCTTCACGGGCGAGAAGGGCCTCGAAGCCCCTGGCACGATACCCATCCCCGTCTCAAACGAACACCTCAAAATATTCGGAATGGTCTTCTGCCCGTCACCCATCTGTCCGTTTGACCACTAGTTGCCCATCCATGCCCTTCCTCCCCACAGGCAAACTCACATCCCTATACTACCGCCCACCCCGCAAAGGTTCTTCTCGGCCCATACGACTTTACGATTCTCCTCTTCTTTACTTACACCTGTTCGCCCGAAGCTCGTATCGCAGACCTCAACGCTGGTGTAATTATTAACTGCCACATACATTCCACAAACTCCTCCCACAAAGCCATGGACGGCACTCTATTTCTTTGATTCTTGCTTTTTTCTGTCTTTCCGCCTCACCCACTAGTTGGTCTTTGGCACCTTGCACCCATCTTAGCGTGCTTTCCCCCGATCCCATTCCTGGAGTTGTTTCTCTTCGCTTGCAGCCCCCTGCGGGATGACGCGTCTCTTCTGGAGTTCAAAAGGAGTTTAGTCGGTCGTAAAGTGGGGGGCCTGCGAAGCTCTGCCCGTGTTCCCACTCGAGCCTCACTGGCACCCCCAATATCCTTCGGGCTCTCACAAAAGCCCGTTCTGTTCATGTTTTCTTTGTCCAGTTACATACCGCTATTATACTACCTATCTATCTTGGACCCCGTGCATACTTTTTTTCTGGCCCTCTTTTCCCCCTCTTTTGCATGGCCAGGTTTGATTGCAACGGGTTCTTTTCCCGCCCTCGGCAAGCAGCTACCCGCCCAATTTCCGATCCAGCCAGCTCTGTCCATGACGTTGGCACCCCCTTGTCTTGCTTGTTGTTTTGCTTGGCTTCGACGTGGCCAGCCGGGCCGTCTGCACAGTATTAACTATTTTTGGCTGGGATCCTCAGCTATATCTCGCGACGGATAATCTCTCGAGACAATACATTCTTGGCTGTCTTGATTCACGGGAAGGAGCAAGACCGACATACAGAAACCGCTTTATCTTTTCTCACATTCCATTCTTGCTTTTCTGTCCTTTTCCTCCTCGCTCGTGACATGCATGGAGACAAATGACGTGCCGTATAGGGGCTTCACGTCCACACGCCAGAGTGGACATTAGTCTTCGCCCCCGTCATGGGGCGGCGCCGCGCTCTTGTCTGGGAAGGTCGTCGAAACCAGCCGCCTCAACATGTAGCCGCGCCTCCTATCAACCGTGTTATCTCCTGCCTAGATGCGCTCAGAATGTAAAAACAGCAACATGATGATCACCCGACGTTGCTGGTTTTCTCGACTCGATTTACAAATGCGCCCGCGTGTAGGGTCCCGCTCAGCTTCGTCTCAAGGTGTCATCAACTTCGTCTCAGGGTGTCATCAGCCTCTTTGCGGTTGCACGTATGGACGACAGCATCCCGGCCGGAAGTGGCGCCAGACAGATGTCTAGAACCGGAACCGATCACGTTGACAGTTGACTCGGCCTGGTGGTGACGGTTTCAAACGTCCGAAAACGGACGGGCTCCCAAAACCACTTGCGAGTCTGGGCCCCTTTGTCGGGATCATTAAATCTTCCCCACGGGAGTATCCTGGTCAGCATCGCTTCGTCCAAACAGGCGAGAAGGATGACCGGGCCTTGACAGGGCTGACGACTTGCCTTGAAGTACGTAATCGGACTGAGCAAGGTTTCGCGGAAAGTCTATTCTGTTTTGCTTCTTCAAACACAAATAAGTCGCTGGGTGATGGCACCAGGCGAGATGATTGGTCGAGTAGACTGTCAGGCTCCTCGTCGTTCTGGAGGAGGACTGCGCTAGGCACTGACATCGAAGCTTTTTGTCGGACCCAGGTCATGGAAACCCATGCTGGAGTTGCAAAGGTTGCCAGCCCATCCAACTAACTGCGGAATAACCCGTGTGAGGCACTTGATCACAGGCAAAAAGAGCTTCCGATATCTCGCACCGGTGACGGGACCTCTGTCATCGGGGGACTCGCCCGCATCTGCGCGGCCAACTCATCGAGTCCAGACGCTTTCCACTTGCACGCTCTACCACACGAGCGCTGGACTGTCACGTCGACTCGCTTCGCATCATTGCTTCTGTGACTCGGCCAGCCGCCGAGCTGAAAAAGCGGCGCTATTCTATTGCTGTAGGGTGACTAGTTACCGGTACCAAAGCCAAACCGCCGCCTGCCCTCGCGCCGTAGCCCGCGTCGAGTGGCAGGCTTCCCAGCCAACCAGAAGTCGCTCGCGGACGCCGTGCCCTCCTTGGGGCGTAAGATGTGTAAACTAGACATTCCTCCTCCAAAAAAAAAACCCCTGAAATACGCCGGTGGCAAAAGCTTGTCCCTAGGCCAGCGTCGCCCAAGTCACCTCACTTCAAGTAGAGGCACAGCCCTGGCCCGGCCGGTTCTCGTATGCCTCCCAGCCCGCCTTTTCGGTGCGCTTCCGCCGCGGCCGCCTGTGGCCTCGGGAGCATCGATTCCACCACGGCCGGCGAGGATGGAGCCGAACATGGAGCCCGGGTGCCTCCTGGCCAGGCCGGCGCAGCGCGCGGTGTAGGCGCTCCATCGCCAGGCTGCCCTCGGGCGTCATCTCGGCGAGGACTAAAAAAAAAAAAAAAACGCGTGCTCGCCGCGGTAGGTGAAGTGTGGGGCGGTGACTGTCGGCGGCAGCGCTTCGACGATGCCACTCGGGAGATGCGCAGGAGGCCCTTCGTGGTTACTACTTTTTAGGCCGTTGTTTCCGATGTCCACGGGTCTGCCGTCTTGGAATATGAGGAAGTCGTGCTTTTCAGAGAGGGCCTTGAGGCTGCGTCCCGTGTTCTTGTTGAGGTTGCGGACGACGTCGACGTGGGGTTTGAAGATTGTGATCAGGGGGCCGAGGTCTGCGCAGTGGTAGACATGTTAGCCCTGGCAAGGTGCAAAAAGAGAACAAGTCAGAGGCCGCTGCCCCGTATGGAAGTTACCGTCTGCGCATTTGAGGAGGCTCTTGCTGTCCGTAAAGTCGGCCGATAGGTATCACCAAGTTGATCTTCTTGAGCGCGGTGATGCTCAAGAGACACTTTGCGTATGAACTCTTGCTGAGCTCGCCTCGTCACGATTTGGCTTTAATCCGTTGGGCCCCCCTGAGGCTTCGTGTGTGGTTTTCGTACTGATTCTCGGTGACAGGTCGGTCGCCTTGAAACTGGTGCTGCGCCTCCGCAGCCCGGAAGAGCCCCCAGTTTGCCTCGGCTGCGAATCGATATTCATGCGGCAGGCGCCACCTGGGAACTGGAGAATTCTATGCTGCGTTGCCGTATGCAAAAGCGATAAGATATTGCGCATAAACGGTGTCGCGAACGGTGCGAGTTTTGCCGGGTCACCAGACAAGCACTCCCTCACCTCGGCAGGGTCAACAGGATTCCGTCGAGTCCCCTGATTTGATCTGCCTTGTATCAACTTTTAGCATGCAAGGGAGGAGATATCAGAGAGGTTTAAAGAGAAGAATAGTTTGGTGATAATTTCCTGCGGCGACAGCCCTCCTGTTGTTCATGCTAGGCTGACCACATGATCAGCCAACGTATTTCTTGAAGCAGACCTGGAAGATATCCAAGAGAACCGGGAATTCCGGACCGCGGGTGCGAGACTTGGTTCTTTTTCTAGAGCGTCTTGGCAATGCCGGCAACAGCAGTAACAACAGCTACGGTGCCCAAGGAGACCCCGTGGACGGAGGCCATTCACAATACGCGCACGAATCCCTTAAGCCCCAAGAGCCCTGCTTCTGGGAGGCGCACTGAAGGCTGGCTGGCTGGCTTTTTCCGCTTTAGATGATGACCTGACCATCAGTAGGCAAAAGTACCAAACGGGACCCAAAGTTGGTGGCTGCGGTCTCTTGGCACCCTTTTTATGGTCCTCAGCCTCGTTCACCCCCAACTCCCACACATTCGACATGGAAAGCCGGTCAAGCGCCACCAGCCCCCTTTCCGGAGCCGTGAGGTGGGCACCCCAGTACACCCCCTCGCTTCGAGATAACATGTAGAAAAACTGCCAGGCCTCCAGTGGGGGGCCCGTCTCCGGGATATACACAGTAATAGCAGCCACCGCATGTGCTTCCGATGTTCGGAAGAAGCCCGAGGCTGGGTCCCGCTTGCTGACCGGCAGACAAGTGACTAACAGCATGCATGCAGTGCCGGGATAGCTGTCAGACAGAGCCCGGTTCTCTTCCAGCCGTCCGCGGCTTCCCACCCAACCACGACGAATGCGAGGCCTGCAGCTATACGATACATAAATTTCTGTGCTATACGCTCCCCGGTCCCACGGAGGGCGGTGTCGGCGAATGCAACGTTCCCACATTGGATCAGGCGGGCGCGCTGTTGTGGGGGAGGGCAAGACGATTTCCATAACCCTCACATCTGCGCGCCAGCTCCGGGGATATGCCCTGCCTCCAGAAGACCCTCTGTCATCTCCAATGGAGGAGCCTCGACATTTCTTCGCCTGCAAGGTTCAGCCCTGCGGCGGGCTTGCCAAAAGCGGTGGAAGGCGGCCAGCCAGACTTGCCGCACCTAGCAGTTTTTCTGCCAGGGAGACGGCTGCTTGGCCCCGCGTTCCTTTTTTTCTCTTGTGCCTTTTCTCGTCCTTTCAATCCCTTCTCTCGGGATCACTCCTCCCCACCCCATGTCCCGATTTTCCTCATTTGAGTTGTTGGAGGTTTCTGAAGATGGAAATACACACTCGCCCATATGCGTGCTCGCTTGAGGACCAGCGTTGAGCCGCCGTCTGTCTGGTCTACAGCACGCCCCATCGGGTTTCGAGAGTCTTGCAGAACCGGTGTTCTGAAAGAGGAGGGATCGTGAAAGCGAGCACCACGACTCTCCATCCAGACGTGCTCCCCTATTTCTATATGAAACGTGAACCGTACCTAAAGCCCGACGCCCAGATGGCGGCAGCGAGAAGTGGAGAAGAATAGAAGACCTGAAGGAGAAAGCAACGGTGCGATATGAAGGGGCGATGATATGCCCAGTTGGCACGTCTGGGGCGTGTTTCGCAACGTGTGGTGACATATAAAAAGAGTGCTTTTTCATTCTATCCACCACTTGGAAGCAAGTGCGTGCCATCTGAGCGCGGCTGACGTGCTGCTGAGCAACAAACAGCCCTATGGACCGTTGACCCTGACGAGTGGCAGGGTGCTCAGGCC
>NW_008804550.1:1480412-1554351 GCF_000145635.1 Gaeumannomyces tritici R3-111a-1
ATGAAGGACAGGAGAGAAAAAAAGCCCCGTGATGAGGGGCGGTGCCTACCGTAGTCCTGCAGGACCTTGCAAGGTGCCTCGACTCGTATTATACTCACCCCCCCGTTGCATCGGGCCCGGCAGCTGCCACCGACCGTTTTTCGAGATTTGACGCTAGTGGTGGAGATGAAGGTAGTGGCTGAGACGACGACAACGTCAAAAGTGGTAGATGTCATTGGGGGGGGAAGGAAACGTCTTGGTGCGGGTCCCGAGAAGGGAGAAAGAAATTCTCTGATTCTGGCGTGCGGGCAAAAACACAACCGTGGATTGGCCGGCGGGAAGCCGACACAGCTGCGAATGGCCTCTCTTTTGTTTTTCTTTTCTTTTTTCGCTTTCCTTCGCTCTGGTTTGTTTCCGGAGCAAACTCTCCGGCGCATACCTGCCACTGAGCTAAGCATTTGCCTGCCGGGCCGCTGCCCATGTGGGGAAAGTGGTTATCCCGGTGCTGTGGTAATGAGATGAGAAGAAGGCAAAAAGAAGAAAAAAAAAGACGTGTGGCTGAGGTTTCCGGGTCGGAACATGCCGCCAAGCCGATGTCGATGGCGGTGTGTGTGTGTGTGTGTGGTTTTCCCAGACAAGAACATCAAATAGTCTACATCATCGCTGCAATCTGGACGGAGGGTGCTGCGGGAGGCGTTTGCCGGTATGTGTTCGGTGGTGGTCTAGATGCAGGGGAGGGGGGAGGGAGAGACATGGTGATGATGCGGCTGCAGGCCTTGAGCGCATCCCGCAAGCCTCAAACACGGCCAAGAGGAGGAGGGAGAAAGACTGCATTGTCTATGCCGCGCGATCCAGAACTAGCTTGTTATTCTCTCTCGTCGCAACGGCTGGCTCGGTAGTTGCACACCCGCTTACGGTGAGTCCCGCACCCCCTCCTCCTCCACCTCTTGCATCATGACTGGCCTATGTACCGTTTTCTTTCTTGTCTTGTTTCTCTTTCAGCAACCTCATCCTCTTCCCCCCCCGATAATTGCATGATGGATGACCGGTGTGATGCCCGCCCAAGCGCCCAATGACGAGTGGCCGCTGCGGTGTGATGACCTTTTGTTACCCAAACGCACCCCCTCCTCGTCATCCTCACCCACCTGACTGCTTGTTGCTGAATCCCCCCCGGCTGGGCGGCTGGGTGGGGCTTGGCTGCCATCACATTACAGCACGTCGCGTCCAGGTCACCGGACCTCGACCCTTGGCCCACTGGTTCGTTGGGATGCGTTATACTTTTTTTCTGCCTCTCACCGACGAGGGAGGTGAGAAATTTTCCAACGACGTCCAGTAAAAGTCCACACCTCTAGCCGGGCTAGCCCCTGCAACACAAAAATGACGGGCGCTTCGGGAAAATGTATGATTCGCTCCTTCCCTTGACCGCTTGGCTACTGGGGGGATCCCGTGACATGGAAAAGAGAGATGGAGAAGCGAAGGGGAGTGAGAATAGGAGTCGAGTCGGATGCGCCTCGGATGCTCGGGACTTGCCAGGAGCCGGAATGCATGAACCATGATTCGCGTGGTTCTGGAAGCTGGCCGGTTCGTTCCGGAACCTTTTCTTCTTCTTTTTATACTTTCGAATCGGCCTGGCCCGGGGGGCCCTCTTGGCGCTACCACAACCCCCGTTATAAGCTTGCATGTATTTGTGTTGGTGTGTTCAAGGGGCGCGCCCATGCATGGGGAGGACCAACAAGAGATCTAGACGTAGGAGTGAGTTGAAGCTTCTGGGCCCGGCTGGGTTAAACATGAAAACTGTCAAACGGGGCATAGGTGGGTTGATGGCCCCTGAACCTCAGACGGATGGGGGACTGTGAAACCTGAAGCCGCCCTCGGTCGAGAACCTTTTCTCCTTTTTTTCCTGTTCTCCATCACAAAATCGCCCATTTCGCTTAAGCTTCCATGCCGGCGACCTTCTCGACCAGCCGCGGCAGCACTTCGGCGGCGTCCTCGGCAAAGAAGAAGTCGTCGGCGCCGAGCCCGCGCCCCGCGTCCGGGTCCGGGTTGACCACGGCTACCACGGCGCCGTGCCGCCTGGCCAGGTCGATGTAGCCGGCGGCCGGGTGGACCGTGGCGGCGGTGCCGACGACGAGCATCAGCTCCACGGGTGGCGGCGGGTCGCCGCCGCCGCCACCGCCGCCGCCGCCGCTACCGCACACAAAGGCATCGGCCTCGGCCAGCACGTCGTCCTCGAGCGGCTCGCCGAACCAGACGACGTCGGGCCGCAGCAGGGCTGCTTTGCCGTCGTCCTTTGCGCACCGCGGGCAGGCCGGCAGGTCCGACGCGGCGACCTGCGGCGCGGGGAGCTTGCCGTCCACGATCCAGTCCGGGTCCGGGTCGGCCGAGGACGGGGCCAGGGCCGGGCAGAGCGGGTCCGAAAAGTTGTCGCGCTCCACGTAGCCGCAGCCGTCGAAGCACTTGAGGTCGAACAGCCGCCCGTGCACCGGCCGCAGCGACGCGGGCGGGTGGCCGGCGCGCTGGGAGAGGCCGTCGACGTTTTGGGTCAGGCACAGGAAGCGGGTCTTGGCCGTCTTGGTTGTGGCGTCGTCGTCGTCGTCGTCGTCCAAGAGCGGCGGCGGCGTCAGGCGCGTCGCCAGGCGGGCGAGGGCGTAGTGGGCGGCGTTGGGCTGGACGCTGAGCGCGCGGTGGCGGCGCCAGGCGTAAAAGAGCCAGACAAGGCCCGGGTTCTCGGCAAAGGCCTCCGGGGTGGCGAGGTCGGTGGAGCGGTGGTTCCGCCACATGCCGCCCTTGCCACGGAACGTCAGCAGGCCCGACGACGCCGAGAGGCCGGCGCCGCAGAGCGCGAGGACGCGGCCCCGGCCCTCGACCACCCTGCCGAGGAGGTCCTGGAACTCCTCGACCGAGGTCCGGGGGCTGCCCGTGGGGGTCTTGCGCGGCATCCAAAAGGCGCGGGTGGAGGCGCTGGGGGACGTGGGTTGTTGAGCGGCCGTTGATAGCCGCTGGACGCTTTTTGGGTGTGGGTTGAGGAAGACGCGGAGAGGTATCCTGGACATGTCCTGGACATGGATTTCAATCAAGTCTCACGTCCAAATGGAGCGTCACCCCAAAACAAACGACTGATTTATAGCTGGGCCAGTAGGCGCTTGGGGCCCACCCATTTGAGTGGTTGGTTGGTGCTGCAAAGTTCCCTATATCGGATCCATGCAGATGCTGCCGCTGCCTAGAGGTCAGGCTGCGTCGACTGCAGAGCCTCCATTGATGTGAGGGGAACCCAAGTGCTGCACCATCACGTGAAGCCCACAGCCCTTGACCTCAGGAAAGCCCGAGGCCACAATGTGTCTGTCTAGGGGTTTGATAGCCCATTGACGTCTTGTATGCCCAAGGAATGACATACGAGCTGTGTCTTGGGTATAGATGGCTGCAAGTTGAAAAGTTGGGGGCGGCCAAGGTGAAAAGAGGGAGGTGCGGTGCGGCTGGCCCGGGCGATATGGATTGCCCCCAGGGATTTCCTTTAGTAAAGTTTCGCCCATCGCTTTTACCATTTGCGTCGAGTTCTTCCAGCGGTTTAGCAAGGAGGAGCAAGGGAAATCGCGCTGGGCTACAAGACTAGCACGCTCTCGATCCCGTCGGCCCTTGGCCACAACCACCGAAACACTCCCGTCACACGCCAGGCTAGAGTTATGCCCAAGGTGACTCAGGACTCAGCTTTAAAAAGAACCCTTTCCTGTTTTTAGCCATCCTCTTGCTACATGCGGCGTGCTCGGGGGCACCCGCTCGTGTCTTTTCGGGTCTCGGGTGAAAGTGTTTTGAGGAGCGGGAGATTCGACGGTAACGGCGCACCTGGCACGGCATGCACGTGTATAACAGCGGCGGCGGGCGATGTGATGAGGTGGCTGGTTTGTCTTGGTTCTCACAGCTGCTTTGGCTCATCTCCCATATCGTCCATGGCTTGAAAGAAGCACATCTGGTGTCAAACTGATGGTGTGGCGACTGTAAAAGAGGCCGACGGCCATCATTCTGAAAAAAGTGCCGTTCATAGGCGCAACGGCCCCTAATGCCCCTCAAATGATCGCATCCGTCTCTTGCTATGCCGCCTGGCCAAGCATGGTCAAGAATCAAGCCTCTCTCGACGCCATGTTTGCACAGCATGATGCCCACGATATCCGCCCTACAAACAGCTATGCCTGCCCCTACGGCCCGTTCCAAGCCACCACTCTGTTTGCTACGCTGACCCCGCCCAGAGGTGCTTATCCTCCAATCTTGTCTGCCGTGCAACAGCGGCGCGCAGCTCAGTCACTGCGGGTGAGCAGACCTGGTCGGGACCAACACCAGTCCACGCCCAGCATACAGAGGTGCACATACTACGCCGGGATTGTGCAAAAGAAAAGAACCAAAAAGCAAAAAAAAAAAGAAAAGAAAAAACTGGCGGCCCGATCCCGTTACACAGCAATACTCCGCACGAGGTCGTGGCCCTGTCCCACGGGTATCCTCGCCGTCCACCAGCCACGCGAGTTGCACCACCCGGCCTACTCCGTACTGGCAAGCTGTTGCCCCCATCCGTGCTTCGTTTGATTCGGACCAGCGGAGAAATTTGCAATAAGGATTTACTACCAAGTATAAGTCAAACTGCCCCTTGGCCTCGTCAGGCCCGGACCCGAGTCTTGTTGGGTCCTTCCCGAGACTTTTTACCAAGCTTGTGCATCCTCGGATCTAGTTGCATAGAATCAACCACGACCACCAACGAAGCAGAGAGAAAAGGACCTTTCGGTGGTGGTGATTAGTGATTAGCGTGAATGGCGTGTCCCGGTTTGCTCAGCTTGTACGACACCAGCCCCTGGCCGAGGCTGGACTAGGGGCCTTGGCCGCGACGCCGGCAAACGCAGGTCCAGAAGCAATACAGGCACTCGGGGCGGCCTGACAGCTGTCCATCTTACACTTCCATCGCGCTCTAGTGGCGGAGGCGTGCAGGGGGGTCACATCGGGACGCTGCAGTCGTCTGATGATCTCGGGAGACGATCCGCAACTGCCCCCCTCTCCTCCCCGCGGCACATTGACGTGGGCCATGGAAAATTCCGCCCGAGGAGATGTGAGAAATTTTTTTGCGTGGTCGGGTTGAAAAAAAAACAAAAAACAAGCTCGTGCTGGATGCGGAGTCGGTCCTCCTGTCTCTGGCTGCCCCATTGCGCTCCCCGATGAGGCCTCGCCGTGTGTCCCCTCGGGATTTCTTGCAAATGAGGCGACTTGTGAACTCCAAGACCTCGAGGAGTGGTGTCTCCGGCCGAGATGGCCTGTTCCAAGTCGAGGGGCACGGCGCTCACGACTCTGCCCTGTCCATCTCACCACTCCCGCCAGCCTGGTCTCAGAGGAACCCTTCCTCGGCCAATTCGTCGGACCGTCCGCTGTCTTGTAGCCAGTGTGACAAAGGGGGGGGGGACCGACCTCTGGCCTGGCCACCCAAATCTGGAGTTGCTTTCTGCCGATCTACGGTGTTGGAGGGAGAAGGAGGAGATAACAGCTGCAGATGTTGCCCCTCGATGATCTCGGGCGCACAGACACGGCATAGCTGCCGTGTTCCTTGGGCACCTAGGCTCAAATGTTGGCTTAAGAGAAAGCCCAGGCCGGGCTCGTCGATGACTGTGCTGATACCACACCAGCGGAGGAGGCGCGTAAGCAACCTGCGATGCGCGAGAGACATGTTTCTAGTCAATCATGGTGGCCGTGTCGCCTTGCCGCTGTGCCACTCGGGAGGCCCCTACCTACCTAGAGATCAGGTGTCTCTCCCATCTCCTTGCGGGGGCCTCGGAACGTGCGAATCGACAACGTGGTGGCCATACGCCTCGATCCCGTTTGCCTTCGTGTTTGCTACGTAGTCTCATCCACAAGACGGCACCGACAGGGACTAGCCCATGTTACGGGGAAATAGATGGGTCTAATTATGGCACAAAGTTGGCATCGGCAGCCACGCCTATCCCGCCCGCCGTTTGTTCTGTCTAATGACGTGACGGGTAGGACCGCTTTGTTTGTTTGTCCCTCATCTCCCCGTCTCCGGCGCCCATCGGCCAAAGCTGAGGCGGGTATCAAATTTCCAACACGGACGCCACCGCGGGTGGCCAAGGCTGCAGCCCGACGGGAGCCCGCATCCTCGTCCCTGGCCTGGCTCCGGCCTCGACGGTCGTCTGGCTGGAAGAATCTCTGCGCCGCCCACAAAGCCACCACTATACCTGAAGTGCCACGGGATTTCCAGGATCGCTGCCTATCCCCGCCACGTCCGGGAGAGGGGTGGAGGGCTGGGTGATATGGGGGGTGGACGGGAAGAGAGCAACGGGCCGACACGGCCAGAGATGGGACAGACCAGACACAACATGCAGCCGGTTGGCTGTCTCCCAGACCTGCGTGGCTGGTACCTCAGGCCCTTGCAGCACGACGCCGAGTGCACAGCATACGCACATGTGGGCTCAGGAGAGAGGCTGCGGTGGAGCACGCAGTGATCTCTGTTGTGGTTTGGGTGCCGTATCATTAAATGGTTAGGCAAACGGGACGTGTATAAAGACCTGGTTGACGTCCTCCCTATCCTCAACCCAAAGTCTGGATGTCAAGGAGCAGGAACTTGCACTCGCCGCAGGTCCCCTTTCTCTGGTCATCTCTCTCTCGCTTCCTCTCCGAGGTCCCTGAGGCAGCTGTCCTATACGACACCTCCTCCATCACACCCACACTCGTTCTTCACATTCGCTTGATCCCCCCTCCCGCCCCCGAGCTCGCACTGAAAACCGTTGCCGAGCAATGCGCGGTCTCACTCGCTTCGCCCTCGTGGGCTTAGGGTAATTAAGCTTTCCTTCTCGCTTTCTCACTGGTTTTGTCTGTCCCTGTCTCGCAGACGGGGACGTCCATGTTTCCCTCTGGCGTCTCTGTCTCTCGGAACCGTCGAGTGGCTTCGAAGGGGGCTCCGGACGACTGTCAATCCCATATTCGGACGTGCGAATCCAGCAAGCTGACTCTATGCCTCCTGCAGCTCGAGCCTGGTCCAGGCTGTGCCGCACGCCCCCAGCTATGGCGGCAAGACTGTGACGGTGACGGTGACGCCCGACTGTCCCACGCCTTCCCTGGCCACCGTGACGGTCTACCCGTCCATGTGCTACACCGGGTCGACCACGGCCACCAGCTCGAGCTCGACTTCGAGGGTGCCGACTGGCCCGTGGAGCTCCAGCTCGGTGCCCACCACCACTTCAACCCCTGGCACCACCACTTACACCTCGAGCACGGAGCCGTGGTCGACGACTAGCCACGCGAGCACTTCGCCGACCCTCACCACCACCAGCGGCAACATCACCTGGACCTACCCCACCTCCTCTGGCTCTTCCAGCTCCGGGACCCTGACCTCCTCCTCCACCAGCCACTCTTCGCTGACGACCAACACGCCCATCACCTCGTCTGGCAGTACCACGGACTCGTCGACCTCGTTCACTTCCAGCACGATCCCCTTCTCGCCGTCCTCGTCCTCCACTGGGACCCCGTCCACCGAGAGCTCGTCCACATACACCAGCACCAAGAGGACCACTGTGACCACCACCGGAACCGTCACGTCGTCGAGCATCCCGCTGACGACGTACAGCCCGACCGTCGTCACCAGCTCCAGCACGTCGTCCAAGTGGACAAACACAACTTCACACTCGACCGGCAGCACCACTAGCACGGGCAGCTCGTCCACTGAAAGCTCGTCCACCGGCAGCACCACGCTCCCCCCGCCCACGTCGAGCTCAGCCACAACTAGCAGCACTGGTAGCAGCAGCAGCTGGCCAACCACCTGGGACACCAACTGGCCCACCACCACTTGGCCGCCGCTCACCACGTCCACCTCGACAGGCAGCTCCAGCTCCAGCACCGGCACGAGCAGCACCACCGAGTCGTGCACCGGCTACGGCTGCACGACCGCCTCCTCGTCGTCCACCGGGTCCACCTCGACCACCGAGTCGTCCAGCACACTCCCCACGTCGCCGTCGAGCTCCACCGGCACGCTGACGTCCTCGAGCACGGGGACCTCGTCGACCGGGACCACGACGGGCAGCACGACCGAGCGGACCACCACCACCCTGACCCGCACCACCGTCACCTCGACGAGCAAGACGACCTCGTCGGCGCCCAGCAGCAGCAGCTCGTCAACCTACGAGACCAGCAGCACCATCCCCACGAGCGGCTCCACCAGCTCCTCCAGCTCGACCGCGACCAACACGCAGACGACGACGTCGGGCACCAGCAGCGTCCCCACCACTTCCTCCCCGACCACCTGGTACCCGTCAACGACCACGACTGGGAGCATCGTGACGTCGTCGCGGTGCAGCAAGTCGCGCAACATCACATCCAGCAGCGGCACCCTGACCTCGTCCACGCTGACGAGCCTGACGACGAGCTCGGGCACCACGACCGAGTCGTCCTCGACGCTCCCGACTTCGGGCAGCACGAGCGGCAGCAGCAGCAGCAGCAGCAGCAGCAGCACCGGTACGGTCCCTTCGACCACCGCCACCGTCCCGCCGACCAGCGGCTCGAGCAGCAGCACCGGCAGCAGCAGCACGGGGACTGTGCCGTCGACCAGCGGTACCAACACTGTGCCTTCCACCAGCAGCACCGCCACCGTGCCCTCCTCCTCCTCCTCCTCCACCGCCACCACCAGCTCCAAGACTTGGGAGTCGTCGTACAGCTACAGCTCGTCGACGCCTCCGACCACGACGCCCAGCACCTTTGTGACTTCGTCGCGGAGCAGCACCCTCCCCTGGTCCACCGACAGCAGCAGCAGCAGCGTCGCCGCCACCACCACCACCACCTCCTTCACGCCCGGCACCACGAGCCACACCACGTACACGACCTTCACGCCCACGACCTTCACTCCGACCACCGGGACGCCCACGACGTCGACTTCGACGCCGCCGACGAGCACGCCGTGGGGATACGGCGACGGCGGCTACGGCGGCTGGTGGGGCGAGAAGGCGCGCCGCAAGAACACGGGCAAGGGCAGGTTCTGGTAGGGGGAAGTAGGAGAGGTAAGCACCACCTAAAACATGTGGTGGCTGTGTCACGAGAACGGGCCGACTAAGGGCAGTAGCGGTTTCGCGTCTTTTTGGTGCGGGTCGGGCCTGGAATACGAGGTGTGTGTTGTACGATTCTCGATTCTCTGGTGGCCGGATTGGGGAGGTCGAGAAGGAACAAGACCGTTACGATTTTGTTTGGTCGCACTGCTCTTTTTGGGGCTTGTCTTCTTTTTCTCTAACACCTTTTTTTTTTCTTCTTCTTCTTCGGACGCTTCGTTCGCCATTATTTCTCGACGGGTTTTCGGCATGTTTGTGCCGGGCAATTCGCCGCTTTCTTGTCGCTCCCTTAATTTTCCATTTCTCCACCATCAAAAAACCCTCCATGAACCAAACACCAGATCTTCCTCTTTCTTGTTGGACGTTAGATAGGGACTTAATGAAGCATGTTGGCTGAAATCGCGCAATTCGATAGGTGAGAATGATTGAGGAATCTGTTGCACAAATTTGTCTGGCCGTGTCCAGAAGCCATATGAAAAAAAAACGAAAAAAAAAAAACAGCCAGTTTTTGTACTTTTATCGGCCGCTTGGAACCCATCTCGCATCTTCCTGGTGGATCTGCGCCCAAGCCGGGGACCTGATTGGCGGCGTCGCGCAAGGGGAAAGAAGTCGAAGCGTTGGATGGCTGGCCTTGCCAAGAACCTTAAACGGCTGCCTGGACGGTAGTACTTTTTGCTTGCGTCCTGCCCACCCCCACAGATCTGTTGAGCTGTCCTTCACACGCTCTGCTGCCTACCTGCCCTTCTGACGAGGCCTTGCCCGTTGGACACAGTCATACCGCCCTCTGCTGGCGTCCGAACTTTTGTAACGGACACCGCCAAACCGCCAACTCCCCGGAGCAGCCGAGAACCCTTGTGAGCCGATCAAAAGGCTTATCGTCCAGAGGAGGGCGCCTGGGGGACCAGGGGGAGAGCCAGCCGCCGCCACTGGGGGAGCCGAGGCCCTGGGCGTGGCAGTCACCTAGCGGTATGCATGCGCCATGCCGCTGCCGCCGCTGCCCCCACTGCTGCCTGCCGTTGCCGCTGCCATGACGGACGGGGCGTCGTCGCCGTCGTCTTCCGTTTCTCCTAGCCGCCGCGGGGATGCCGCGGTCGTGGGGACGGCCGTCCTCCCCGTCCCGTCCACCTCGACCAGGCCGGCCGGCAGCGAGCGTGGCTACAAGCCTGATGCTCCCGGCGGGTCCCGGATCCAGCGCCAGGACTGGTCTCGCCTGCATGTGGACGGCCCTCAGCTCGATGGATGGTGAGTATCTATCCATCTTTCTTCTCCGTCCTTTTCGTGGTTGGCTGTTATCCCACTGGGCCGTGCAACTGACCGGAGCCCTGCCCTGTCCAACAGGTACATCACCAAGATCGTGCTGAGGTCCATCAGCTGCATCCTGATGTTGACCATGATTGCCATGTACCTCGTCATCATAGTCCCGCAGCAGACCCTGATCAGCTACAACATGTACTACAACAGGCTGAATGCCCCTCTCGTCAGCGGAATGCACGCCGTGTTTGGCGTTTTCGTACGTGCTACCCACCCTGCACCCCAAGCCTTCTCCCGTTCCTCTCCCGCCACGTCACAGTGCACTGACATGACCACCCGTCCAGGCCTTTGCCACCCTGTCGTGGGACTTGACCGAGTTTGTCACAATGTGCTGTCGCAGGGGATATGGCATCACACCCAAGGCCCATATCGGCATCGAGCTCACC
The DNA here is from genome assembly GCF_000145635.1 of Gaeumannomyces tritici R3-111a-1. Taxonomy (NCBI): domain Eukaryota; kingdom Fungi; phylum Ascomycota; class Sordariomycetes; order Magnaporthales; family Magnaporthaceae; genus Gaeumannomyces; species Gaeumannomyces tritici. The sequence goes on from NW_008804550.1 coordinate 1,491,166, forward strand.
CTGTTCTTCTGGGGAGCCGGCGCCGTCTCCTTGGTGGCTATACTGGGAGTCGTCCCGGTCTGGTACTCAAGGTACTTCTCACCGCCCAATAGCTTTGGCGTCGAGGAGGTTACCTCGGTCGCCGTCATCGGGGGCATTATCGTGTGAGTGTCTTGTTCTTCTCTGCCATTCCATCTTTTTCCCTGATACTGCCGTTCCCTCCGCTAACACTGCGCACCCTAGAATCATACGATTTATCCTCTTCGTGAGAAACGCCGTGGATAGATGCGGCGGCAGGGGCCTGACCCCGCGTATCATGTACCTCCAGACCGGAGAGCCGGTTGTGGTGATGCGCAGGCCATACCCGCCACCCCCCACCATGCAGGAGCCCGACATCGAGATGGGCGACCGCACCACGGCCCAACCAGCTGCCGGCGCCGCCACACTCAGCGCAGCATCGACACTTGTGGCCTCGCCGCCCCGGACCTCGTTCTGGGGCGTGATAGGGCGGAAGCTCAAGAGCAACAAAGCGCCACTGGTCGCCCCGACGGTCCCTAGCTCCTCCCCGCAACCGACGAGCCCCGTCGCACCAGAAAGCGCCGTGGCCAGCTCGCCACAGCAGCAACCACAAGAGCAGATACATCAAGAATCAGAACAACCTCAACCCCAGGCCCAGCAGCAGCGACAGCACACACGCAGCCCGCCGACCTCGCCGCAGCAGATCCCGCGCCGAAGGCCAGTGCCGACGCGCGGCGCGGACTCGGAGCGGAGTGAGAGCTACGGCCCCACGCCCGCGTACGAGCCGGACGAGGCGGAGCGGCGGCGGGCGGAGCGGGGCGAGGCCCAGGCGCAGTGGATGACGCTCGAGGACATGGGGGTCCGCGGCCCGGCCTCTGGGAAGAGGCGGGGCGAAGCGGGCGACAACGCGGACCGGCAGGCGGTTGACGGTCGGGGCCTTGAGGACGGCAGGTAGCGGGGGATGAGGTCTCAGTCCCCACGTTGGGCCTTTCCACGACTGTCTCTAAAACTGTTACCTGTTTTTTTTTCGTCACTATTCTTGGTTGCCGGCGTTTGGATCCCATGACACACAGCCCTGAATTCTCTGATTTGCATATATACCCAACACATTTATTGTTTTCTTTCGAGTTGCCTGACAAACAGCGGTGGATATGTATTTTTGGAAAGCAGCCCATTTGCCAGCTATTAGCTTGTACAATACTGAGTCGGGTACCTTGGTTCACAAAAAAAGTCGGCGCGCCTCCCACATTATTCTCGGCTCACGCGCGGGTCAGCTCCTTCACATATCCTAGACTTACAACCTTGGTGCCACAGAACTCGGGGGATACAGGCTGCGGCCCATCCAGTCGCCGGCTCAGGGGCCACCCCTGAGCGTCCTTGGGAATGGAACCATAACATGTTCCACTGTTACACTATCTGGTGCCATGCCTTCCCACTAGCAAAGAAGCCCCTTTTTCTTCGTGTTACCCTACAATGACATCTTCATACCTGGCATTCTCCACCCATTCGCCAAAGGCTATCTGTCCAGGGGCGGCAGGCCTCGTATGTTCTAGGATCCCAGTGACAGTCGCGTCCGACCCTGCGATAAGTCCCCGCCCTCATGGGCTCGACGACTAGGAGCTGGCGATAGATTTCGGCATCACTAGTTCTTCTGCGACCCAGGTAGATAAACTTGCAGTTCCTCGCCGCAGGCTTGTGGTCCACATGGTAGCCGTCGAGCTCCGCATGGAAGCCCTCATGTGTCAATTCACGCCCGCGAGGATTGTCCGCGGGATCTGCCGTGGCTGCCCCATCCGGAGCCGCCAGGCGAGGCTCACCAGGCAATATGATATTGGTGGTGAGAGATGCAGACCTGACCTTAGCAAATAGTGACCTTGGCGATGCCAACTGCATGCTGCACCTCACCGGCTGCGCATTAGGGATGGCCATTTCATCGTATAGAGAGATGGCATCAGGTGATGTGACCTAGGGTTAGCCCCGGCTTTCTGGCCTCTTCTGCTCCCAGTTGCCCGGAGTCCCAAGACCCAAGGCTTAAGTTAAGCGCCATGACACCACAGAGAACAAAACAGATCAAAAGATATGCGCCTTCAAGGTATACAACGTGAAATCAGCATGCTAACAAATCGCCCAAGGGCCGCAAATGTCAAGGGCGGACGGGCAAAGGTATCCATCATCAATCAGGCAGTTAGGATAAACCTAAAAAAGAAATGTCACAAAGTAGACAGTATATACTGTCATGTGGAAGCCTTAGGCATAGATATCAGATGCCTGAGGCATCGGAAGAGCGGTCCCCCTGCCTGGAAGCGTGTGGCGCTTCCAGGCGTCAGGAGGGAAGCTTAGTAAGCAAGGAGGACAGGGAGTCACGTGTATATAAAGGGCAGAGGCCCCTACGGGACCCTGCACTTCAGATCCTTTCCTCCTTGGAGCATATCAACCGGAATAGCCTCACACCGTGCCTATCCCTTCTGCCTGCAACAAGAAAATATTAAAAATAACAAAAAACGAATAAAAGAACATGCCGGTTAAACAACTTCATTGAAGAAGATAGTAGATGCGTGTGCCCGGACTCGAACCGGGAGCCCATCGATGGCAACGATGGATTTTACCCTTAAACCACACACGCTTGTGGGTCTCAACCGCTATGTCGACCATGTCGCCGTGGTGGTCCTTAATGCTCACCCACGTCGCCTGTTTAACAATATCCTCGCGTTGCTGAGTGTAGGCACGCACACGACCCCATTGAACGACACCCGATTTTAACTAGTACCTACCTACCCATATTATAAGTTAAAATTCGGGCTTTTTATATCTTGCAATTCAGGCCCGGTTGGCGGCGACACGCCCGCCACCTGGGAGGCGGATACCTCGGTCACGTGCGGGTGATGAAGAGTGCACCACGACAACCGCTGACCAAACAAACCCCACAACACAACCCCGGAAAAACTTTGGGAGATGACAAAGTCGACACCTTCATGCCCTGAGTCCGTTTGGGAGGATGATGTTGGGGAAGAAACAAGCAAGAGATTGCCCGGAGTTTTGATCCATGTCGAGTTATGCGGTGGAGAGGAAGGAGCAAGGATGGCGAAAGCAGCTGCCCGAAGCGGAACAGTCCGAGCCCAGGGCGGCAGCTCAATTCTGGGGAAAGCACGTCAACCGCGGACAGACTTGACCGCCAGCCTCGGTGTGCAACTCCAACGGGCTGTCTGGAGAGAAACCCCAGCGTGTCCCTTTGGTCACTGGGGCTGGTCTCACCTTGATTGAGCCGGCTAGGTATGGAGGTTACTGCCCACGGCAGCCTGGCAGTTTTCCCGCTGCAGCGCCGACGACCAGACTGGATGAACTCTGCCTCGCCCAATCGCTGCTGCTCGCCGCCCGACTCGGCTCGCGATCGACCCCTCCAGCCAGCGACGCATCCCCTGTCCACGTGTGCTCCCTAATTTTTTGCGGTGCAGCCTTCTCCCCTGGTCAATCCCACCCCCAGCCGAGCGCCGGCCGTGGCATGGGGTTCCTCCAGTTTTCCCTCCAATGCTACCCCGCAAATTCTCCACCGGTTGAATGAACCGTCGGAGGAGCGAGTCGAGAACCTCCTCTTTTCTTGTCCTTTTTATTTTCCCAACCCAGCCCGGTCCAGACCAAAACCTTGCGTGCGGAGGCAACCGCGCCATGTCACTTGACCGTGGCCCCCCCAAGAGGACGATCCATCCGGGCCTGTGACGAAAGAGAAGGAGGAAATACGATGTCAGAGAAGCGGGGAGGAAGGCGGTCGAGGCGGGCGCGCCTGCGTTGCCCGCCCTGCCCGCCCGCTGCTCTGGCTGGCTGATGACCTTTTTTAGCCCACACGCCCGGTTAGTGGTGGCCGAGATGGGCTGGTGGTTATTATTCGTAAAAATATGGGGAACATGCGCTTTCCAGAAAAGCGCCACCGTCGTCCCTTTTTTTCTCGACACATGCGAATGCTGCCGCTTGTTGCTTTTTGCTGCTGCGAGTGCTGCTGCTGCTGACCCCGTTTCTCGCTGCTGCTGTAAATCCCTCTTGCGGTCGCGTCTGACCTCCCCAACCCACCTGTTTCCACTCGACCTGCACACCCAGTCGCTTGGGGGCGAACCCAACCAACCGTCACCGGTCGTCAGTCGCCTGCAGCGCATATCCAACGTCGTCCCGACACGCGGTATGACCACATAGATGGTATTCGGATGAGAGAAGCTCGATATTGGGGCCGCCCAAGACCAACTTCATCCCTACCGACTCGCGATGTTGCTCTTCACCAAGCTCGCTGCACCCAAAGCTCCCAAGCGGCGCTCAAGAGCTGGTGAGCCCGCAGCTCCTGGGCGGGGCCTCTGGGCCATCTAAAAACACTTTACTAACCATGCTGCCGGGACTGCTCGAACCACAACGTATGCAGGCTGTACCTCGTGGTATGTCTCCCTGGGTCTGGCAATCAGATCGCGGCTTCTGGAAACCTGGAAGCGACGCCTCCAAGGCTGCTCTTTGGCGGGACACGGCGAGCGAGAAAGTCCCCCAATCAGCGCGTGTGCGTGATCCGAGTGCACTGCTGACCTTTGTGACGCCCAAACCACAGCAAGGAAAAGGTTGGTCAACATGGGACGGCGAGATTCGTCCCTCAGTACACCGTGGCTACAGCCGTTTATGGGAAAATACAGCTAACCCAGCCACTATTTGGGCGCATCTGCAGAAAAAGAAATGTGACGAGGAACGGCCAAAGTGTGCGCGCTGCGCCGAGCGCGGCGGTGACTGTGTCTACGAGCCCGTTCGCCCCCGCCAGCGCCGGAAGCGCGACTATGTCGTCTCGTCCGCCACGGCATCGACTTCGACGACCGACTCGGGTGGTGGTGGAGTCGACATAGACAGCGCTCACCGCGCCAGGCTCAACGGCGTCCCGACCGACACCTTCCCATGGCCACAGCCGATTCCCGACGACGAGTATGACGACGGCTACGACGACGAGGACGAGATGGCCGGTGCCAATGTTGATGCCAACTACTACCCCAGTGGGCTTAGGCAAAGCTGGGTGCAGCATAGCAATGCGCAGCACAGCAATGCGCACCACTCGTGGAGGCCTGGGGCTCTGGTGTTTGACGAGGGCGGCTCTTCGGACGACGCTTCTGACCTACCCATCTTCTCGCCGCTCGAGGAGGGCTTTGATATCGGGTCACTGGTGCCGCCGCCGATGCGGCACGGCGGCGTCGTGGGCGGGCTGAGGGGCGATATGACCATGTCTCCTGTCATGGATATTGGTGGTGGAGGCAATGCATATGACGACGAGGCCGACGAGGCCGACTTGGTCGTAGGGTCCATTGGGATGGAGCAGCGTGTCGACCGGAGGAGCTCATCCGCATCCACCACGACAACAAGAACAATAAAGTCGGAACCGGCACCAAGTTCGGCCGTCGTCATCGCACCCCACCACCACAGGCAAATGCAGCATCACGAGCGTCAGCACGGAAACTTTTTTGGTGGCCCGATCGACATGGCCGTGGCGGCGGCTGCACTGCCCGTTAGATCACCGTTGTTTGAATTCTGCGCTCCTGCTTTCTCCGAGTTCTCGCAACAGCCGGGCAGGAGGATGCTAGTGGATCACTTCTGCAACGTCCTTTCGCACCTGATTGTCTTCCGCGAGGAGACCGGCAACCCGTTCCAGCAGCTCGTGCTGCCCCTGATGACCTCTGGCACGGCAGGGGCCCTACTTCCGTTCACGGCGGGGGCGTCGTCTCCCGTGGCGGATGCCGTCTACGCGCTGGCCAGCGCGCACTTGGAGCACAGAGGCGTCGACGTCAAGGGAGGCGAGCGTTCGCTTTACTACCATCATCGCGCCATCCAGGGCCTGTCCAAGCTCATCCAGCCCAGCAGCGGCAAGGTTAACAAGAACCAGGTCCTGGCTGCAATCATTCTGTTGGTATACTATGAAGTTGTAAGTATCAATGACTATCGACATCCCGTGATGTTATATCCTTTCTTTTGAACTACACTGACTGTCCTGTCTCACAAAACATCAGCTCGTGCAAAGGAGTCGCACAAACATAATAGAGGGCCACCTCAAAGGTGCTCTCACAGTTATGTGTTCACATCCCGAGCCCTTGGACTCGACAGGAGTCTTCTTGGAGCGCGTGAGTACCATCGCGACCCTTCGACCTCATTTCCCTAGCAGCCTGGTTAGTTGTTTTCCATGTCATGTAGGGATTCTGACATTCTCCCTCCTACAGGCCTTCCGCTTTTACGACGTGATTGCAGCCCTCTCTTTTGGCACTGCTCCACTCTCTACGGCGCCCGCGGCCGGCTGCCTGCTGCCCTTCCCTCCGGTGGGCGCGCCAGCTGCATCACCCCTCAACAATGTCGACACCCTTCTAGGCATGTCAACGACTCTCTGGCCCATAATCCATCGCCTCTCGGGCCTGCTCGCCCTCCGGTCCGATCTCGATGCCGCCCGCGCCGCTGGCCATCCCGCCAAGGTCGCCGTGCTCCGCACCGAGTTTGAGTCCACGGCCTCCGCTGTTGAAGCTGCCCTCCTGGGCTGGAGCCCCTCCCCGCCGGCTGGCTGGATTCTCGACTCTGATTTTGAAGGCGGCGACCCGACCAAGCTTCGCAGGGCCATGTCTCCCACCCCTACAGGCTTTGGAGGTCGCCGGCATGGGAGCCATGAGAGTGCGGGTGGTCTTGGCGACGAGATGGCGGTTGAGGAAGTGGACGGGCCTGATACGGAGAGTGGTGCAGAGAACCACAGTCGCCTCCCGGAAGACTCTAGTCCGGACACTGCACTCGATCAGGAGGCTACATCGCCCAGCAGTGCCGAAACACCGGCATCCACCTCTTCCTCTACATCGTCGTCCTCGTCTTCCTCCTCTTCCACAAGCGACTCGGCCCGCCTGCACTCAATCCTCAACAATGCCCTAGCTTACCGCCACTCGGCGTTGGTGCACCTGTACAGAACCGTGCACTCGCAGCCTGGGCACCACCCCCTGGTGCAGCGACACGCGCGCATGGCCCTCCGCCACTGCGCCGCCACGGTCGAGCACGGCGGGCCCATGGGCGCCCTCCTGTGGCCGCTATTCGCCGCCGCCTGCGAGGCGCGCGAGCCCGAGGACCGGGCCATCGCGGGCCGCGCCTTTGCCGCCATCGACCGCCGCCAGGGCATGACTAACATCGCGCGCGCCTGGGAGATCGTCCAGGAGGTCTGGCGCCGCGCCGACCTGTTCCACGGCGCCGCCGGCGACGGCGACGACGGCGACGGCAGGGGAGGCGATGGCGACGAGGCCGACGAGGGTGCCGACTTTGCGCATGCGGACGGCGACGGCGCGGACTACCCCGGTGGCGGCGGCGGGTTCGGCGGGCGCCGCCACAGCCACGGTCACGGTCACGGTCACGGCGGCGAGGCATCGCGCCGGCCGTCATCGCGCCGCATGTCCGAGTTTGCGTTCCCCGGCGCCCGCAAGAACGCGATGGACATGTGGAGGAGAGTGAGCGAGGACATGGGTGTAAATGTCGTGTTTGGTTGAGGGAGGGGTCTTGTTGGTTGGCGAAGAGGAAATAGGTGTTTGGCAAGCGGGTTTGAGGTTTGATGTGGAAGGCGCAACGGCTTGGGATAAAAGAAAAAATACCTCGTGTCTGTTTGGATCTTTCATTGGCACTCCCATTCTCTTTGATTTAGCGATGTTTGTATGTGGTTTATAAATCAAGTTTCGGTTGTGACGAAAGCAAAAGTGGCCGTCCGAGTCAACTGTCATTCTCCTTTTACTTGATGCCCTGTTTCCGTTTCAGCGTATCCGATTCCTTTGCTGCCAGGCTGTACGTACACATCGTGGTACAGCATTCCCAACCACACCCTCACAGAATGGCCATCCCACCCCCCTAACAAACGTGCTCCACCTTCTGCACCGACCCGTCGCGGGCGCCCAGGTCCGTCTTGAGCACGCGGCCGAACAGCTCGAGCAGGACCTCGAAGCAGACCTTTGTGACGGCCGGGTCGTAGCGGCCCTTGCTCAGCTCGTCGCGGATGAAGGCGTGCTGGGCCCAGGCGAACTCGTAGAAGCTGAAGACGACGCCGGCGTCGCGCAGCTTCGCGCGGATCAGGTCGCGCCCGGCGTCGGGCACGTGTGTGTCCTTGACGCCGAAGATCATGGCCGCCTCGCAGCCGCTGCTGGCCAGCCGCGAGAGCCGGTCCAGCGTGTGGTTGGAGTCGGGCGAGGGCGCCGCGGCCGAGGTGTCGGGCGCCGAGTGCGGGCCGAGGGTGCGCGAGTGCACGTCGGTCGCGAAGTAGTTTACGCAGGCCGAGACGCGGGGGTCGAGCTGGTGGTCCACGCGAGCATTTGTTAGTTTAGTCGTGTTTTGCTCTACTTTCTTTTTGCGCCTGGACTGGGAGGTTGCCGGCGGACTCACGCTAGCTCTCAGCGCCAGATGGCCCCCCAGGCACATGCCCGTGGCCCCGATGCGGCCCGAGCACGTCGGGAGGGAAAGGAGGTAGTCCACCGTCCTGCGGGAGTCCTCGTCATAGGATTCGAGGGTCTGGGGGGCAATGGTTAGCAGCCAAGGATATTCCTTGTGTGTGCGTCGGGGGATCCTGCTCACCTTCTCAACCTTCCACTGGTTCCCCTTATCGGTCCCCGGGACATCGTAGGCGAGGGGCTCCGGCCCCGTAAAGTCATGGTAGCTGCTGGGCGCGGCCACGATGTAGCCCTGGCCGGCGATCTGGCGGGCGAATCGCGCGACGGGGCCGGTCACTGGGCAGTTCGAGGCGCAGAAATCGTCCAATCAGCACCTCAAAATGGGCTCATTGCCTTCTCACGGAGGCTGGTATTTCATCTCTGCAACGGCAGCTCGACGCACCCTGGTAGATCTCGCTGAACAGAGCGACTCCAGGAAAACACCTGCAGGGGTTGATATGCGTTAGCAGTCTGCTTGTCCGGTGGCTACCTAGCTAGGCAAACTAGATATGCAGGGTTACAAAGACGTACGCATTGGGATATTGCGGGATAGTCGGGTGGAAGAGAAAGATTCCTGGTCGACGTCAAGGGGATCGATCAGAACCGTGACATGACCAAGGAATTGCACGCAAAGCAGCCCCGCTCACTCATCGTGGACTCGACGCCATTGACGCTGGTCTTCACGTCGGCGTGACTCTCCTGGATCAACATGGTGCCTGTATTTGATATTTGATGGGTACGCTTCTCTTTCTGTCAAGTAAGTTAACAGGCTTGACTGCCCGGGAGGTGCTCACAATAGGTGCTCACAATCCCCTCACAAGCTCGGATGAGCTTACCTACAGCTCCCACCCGCAGCTCCCGCGCCTGCTCCACCTCGTTGACACCTCCACACCCCATCTTGTCACCCCGCGACTGCCTCCTCATGTTCCTGCATAGATGCTTTTTGTGGCTTTGTGTAGGACCAGATGCAGGTTGCACATTTTATATTGCCTATCTTAACCAATTTCTCTAGCTTGACCTCATAAAACATCGTGCTATATCGCTGCTGCATCCCCAAATCTCGCCCGCATCTCAGCGAAAGCAAATCAAGCATGGGATTGAAGACTACGCTTGGTACCTAGGTCGAACCACCTCTCTCTGCGTCTCGGCACAAAAACGTGCCTGGCCGTGGTGGGGTGGGCTATCTTATCCAGCCCCTGCTTGGCCGCCAACCTGGGCCTCAACCCAAGGCTTGGATTCCGTCAGGCACCAAAGGAGGCGGTGACGAAAGGTGGCGGAGAGCCAGGACAACGCAGGCTGCCCGATGACAAAAAAGTTTCAATGGGGCATTCTCACCCCAGAACACGGATTCTGTTGACGGGGAAGTCGGGTTTTCATCCCCACACAGGAGGTTCAAAGAGCAACCTTTAGAACATTGCAGAAAGAAAGTGACGCTGTTGACATGAAGGCAGCGGCAGGGGCCTGAGACAAGTGTGCTCGGGTCTTCCCTGCTCATCGCCCAGATGGGAAACTCCACAACCCTACCAGGCACACTGGCTGAGAAGCGTGAATGGCGGCAGGTCTTTCGATTCTTCATCATGATGGGACGTCCAGGTGCCCCGCAACCGCTAGGGCTATGGCTCCTTGAACGGTACAATGTCCACATTCGGGAGCATGAGCCTGACGAGCCCAATGGCTCTCGAGTTCTGGAATGTTGCAGGCCGGTGGTTTTGCTGTCCTCGGTTGCTATGTGGAGTTGGGAGAACTTCAAAGAAACATGGACTGGAGTTGCGTGGCAAACTAGCAAATGGCTCCCTCGAAGATTGCCCCTAGCTCCACTGCGAACGCCATACACAAGCGAGCGAGCCTAGGATGGAGAGGAAAAATTCTCAAAGAGCAACATGGATAGTCGCAGGCAGGTTGCTGGGGTTGCCAAACTGCCCGGCTGCAAACAGATCAGAGGGGAAGCATCGCAGGGATCTGATTTTTTGTCCCTCCGTTCCATCTTTTTCGTCATTCTGATGTGGTGTGGATTGCAGAGATTGCGGCGTGCGCATAGTGAAATCGCCCCCATTGGAAGGCTCTGGACGCTGCTGGACGTGGCTAGAAGTGGCTGGAAGTGGCTGGGGCCTGCTGGTTGAGCCTTGTGCCTTGCGTTGTGGGGGCGTGAGCGTCTGGGTCCTAGTGGGAGTCGGCCTAGCGATTTCTGCAAGCTTCCTGCAGCTTCAGTGGTGGTGGGGCGGATTTCCTACCTCTTCTCGAACCTTCTGCCCAAAAGCCTGCCCCGCCAACCACTGCCCCTCCTGCCTTGCCCTCCGGTCTGCATTTAAGAGAACAGCCTCCTCAGCGCTCTTTCAGATCTGCCGTTGAACAAACCAGATCACTTCACTACAACCAATTTTTTCCTTTTCCTCTACGCGCAAGAATACCCATTTCCTTTTCTTGTTACCCGCGATTTCGACACAAAGAACCAACTTCGCATAGCACGTCTCACAGATCACTCTGACAAGATGGCGCCCGCCGTTGGTATCGACCTGGGCACGACCTACTCGTGCGTGGGTATCTTCCGTGATGACCGCATTGAGGTATGTGGAAATTTCTTTCGACGCCTTCAGCCTTGCGAGCCTTGCTACTGGCAGCTGGCATCAAGGGACATCCATGCTGACCATGACTCCGCCTGCTCCAACAGATTATCGCCAACGACCAGGGTAACCGCACAACCCCGTCGTTCGTCGCCTTCACAGATACCGAGCGTCTGATCGGAGATGCCGCCAAGAACCAGGTCGCCATGAACCCCATCAACACTGTCTTCGACGCCAAGCGCCTGATCGGCCGCAAGTTCCAGGACCAGGAGGTCCAGGCCGACATGAAGCACTTCCCCTTCAAGGTCATCGAGCGCGCCGGCAAGCCCGTCGTCGAGGTCGAGTTCAAGGGCGAGCAGAAGCAGTTCACCCCCGAGGAGATCTCGTCTATGATCCTGACCAAGATGCGCGAGACTGCCGAGTCCTACCTTGGTGGCACCGTTAACAACGCTGTCATCACCGTCCCCGCCTACTTCAACGACTCTCAGCGTCAGGCCACCAAGGACGCTGGTCTCATCGCCGGCCTGAACGTCCTGCGTATCATCAACGAGCCTACCGCGGCTGCCATCGCCTACGGTCTTGACAAGAAGGTCGAGGGCGAGCGCAACGTCCTCATCTTCGATCTTGGCGGCGGTACCTTTGATGTGTCGCTCCTGACCATCGAGGAGGGTATCTTTGAGGTCAAGTCGACTGCCGGCGACACCCACCTGGGTGGTGAGGACTTTGACAACCGTCTGGTCACCCACTTTGTCAACGAATTCAAGCGCAAGCATAAGAAGGTACGAACGAGCTTATTTGGATCTTGGGTTGCTTCACTCCTTCCCCTTTTCCACACCTGCCCACCAGGCTTTCCCGCGCAAGGAAAACCTTCAAAAGCACCTCAAGACCAAGAAACATCTCCAGAGAGCTGGGGAACTCGCCGACTAACCTGCAACAGGATCTGCAAAGCAACGCCCGTGCTCTGCGCCGTCTCCGCACGGCTTGCGAGCGTGCCAAGCGCACCTTGTCGTCTTCGGCCCAGACCTCGATCGAGATCGACTCGCTGTTCGAGGGTATCGACTTCTACACCTCCATCACCCGTGCTCGCTTCGAGGAGCTTTGCCAGGACCTTTTCCGGTCGACCCTGCAGCCTGTTGACCGTGTCCTGACCGACGCCAAGGTCGACAAGTCTCAGGTCCACGAGATCGTTCTCGTTGGTGGCTCGACCCGTATCCCCCGTATCCAGAAGCTCATTACCGACTACTTCAACGGCAAGGAGCCCAACAAGTCCATCAACCCCGACGAGGCCGTCGCGTACGGTGCTGCCGTCCAGGCCGCCATTCTCTCTGGTGACACCAGCTCCAAGTCCACCAACGAGATTCTGCTGCTCGATGTTGCGCCCCTGTCTCTCGGTATCGAGACTGCTGGTGGCATGATGACCAAGCTGATCCCCCGCAACACTACCATCCCCACCAAGAAGTCCGAGGTCTTCTCCACCTTTTCCGACAACCAGCCCGGTGTGCTCATCCAGGTCTACGAGGGTGAGCGCCAGCGCACCAAGGACAACAACCTGCTCGGCAAGTTCGAGCTTACCGGCATTCCCCCGGCTCCCCGTGGTGTTCCCCAGATTGAGGTCACCTTCGACCTGGACGCCAACGGCATCATGAACGTCTCTGCTCTCGAGAAGGGCACTGGCAAGACCAACCAGATTGTCATCACCAACGACAAGGGCCGCCTCTCCAAGGAGGATATCGAGCGCATGCTTGCTGAGGCCGAGAAGTTCAAGGAGGAGGACGAGGCTGAGGCCAACCGTGTCTCTGCCAAGAACGGTCTCGAGTCCTACGCCTACTCGCTGCGCAACACCCTCCAGGACCCCAAGGTCGACGAGAAGCTTGACGCTGCCGACAAGGAGAAGCTCAACGCCGAGATCAACAGGGTTGTTGGGTGGCTCGACGAGAGCCAGCAGGCTACCCGTGAGGAGTACGAGGAGCACCAGAAGGAGCTCGAGGCTGTTGCCAACCCCATCATGATGAAGTTCTACGGTGCTGGTGGCGCTCCCGGCGGCGCTCCCGGTGGTGCTCCCGGCGGCTTCCCTGGCGCCGGTGGCCCGGGTGCTGCCCACGATGACGGCCCGACCGTCGAGGAGGTCGACTAAATGCCGCGCGAGCAGTCTTGTTTTTGCTTTTCAGCAGACGAGTTGCAGTGCGCGCTCGTCAAGCACTTGGGAAAGGTGTTTGGTTGGAGGTTTTCGGGTCTCCTTGCATTCATAGGGGCTAGACAGCAGCTTTTGCCATTTCTATTCCTTTCTTTGTAATGACATGACGAATTCACTGGGGAAAAGTTCTCGGCGGTTTTCCACTCGCAGTTTGTACTTTAATTAGGATTCCCAAATGGGCAGAGGCGTTCAACTTACCTGACCTTCCCTCGTGACATTACTTCGCGCACATTCCTGGTCCGCTGACCGTGCTATCCGGGCAGGCAAGCACGTTGCTTTTCCTCTATGTCTGACGGGGCTGGCCTTAGCTAGCAGGAGCCTGGTGATATCTCGACAAACCCTCCGATTCACTCCTCAAGCTAAATGTACTGATCGGGCTCCTTGCATAACATGATAAATAACATGATAAGCCTCCAATACCACAACAACGCGCCTACACCCACAAAACAAGCATCCGACATGCCATTCCTTACCATTCCCGAAAAGACAGGTGGAGAGCTGGAGTCATCCTTTCCTAACACTAACCGCCCAATCTCGGCACACACACGTCGAGCGACACGAATTTTCTCTCTCCAATTTTACTGCAATGGCCAAGCAATTCTTTATGGATCTAACGCTTCATCACCAAGAGGGTGGGATCTTCCACCCCTAGAAATGGGGACGCAGGTGGCAGAAGAGTCGTGGTCAGACATACTCTGCAAGGATCAGGATTCCCCCCGACAGTGGGAGATTGGGAGGACGTCCGAGACTTAATCGAGGCTGACGAGGGCGATTTCGACCCCATGAAAGCCATACTGAGCCTGGACTTCCATCTCAACAGCGACTCCCCATCAGCTGGGGCATTGCTAGGATGGGTGCTGGCGAGATACCGAGAGTACCAGAGGAGGCGGGACAAGAAGAGAACCATCACCGTCTCGGACAGAATCAAGTGGTTTTAGTGGAAGTGGGAGGAGCTCGCCAGTCCCAAATGGGACATCTACATCCTATCGGGAGTTTGAAAGCGAATGACGGAGGTGGGACGTGCTTCTTATCTGCTTGTTTGTCCATGTTTCGTTTCAGGATATCCCCGCTCTACACTCCATGATAGCCCGTTACTTTTCTTCCCTCTTTTGCTAGCAGTTAGAGAGGCAGATGGCATAATGTTTTTTTTTTTTCGAGAGAGGATGTGGAGAGAGCTGAAGACTTTTTTCTCTTCTCGAACGGATAATGGGGCACAGCACATTGAGTCTTTTGGAGGAGTTTGAGAGTGGTTTGCAATGCTTTTGTTTCATTTTTCTCTCGAAATCTTTGCGTCCGGGTTCGGCGAGATCCCGAGAGAACCTCGATAGATTTTAGTAGTAGGAACAGTGGGCATTGTTTCCGGGATAACGTTTTATGCGGGGGTATGTCTCTTGGCACAAATCTAAAATGGGAACGAAGACGCATGACCCTAACAATTCTGGTCCCTGGGGCCTCTAGCGCGATGTCCCCGTTCACAACGACAAGTTTCTCACAAGCCTGGCGGAGCAGTTCTAGCTGCCCTTGCTGAATCGCCTCCCTACTCCAGCTCCGAAGCCTGCCAAAGCCTGGGACAGACCCTGCCGCTGCGGCCGCCGCAGGTCGGAAGGCACCTCTTGGAGCTCTCCATACACGTCTCGCCGCCCCCGAGGCAGGGCTTCGACCCCGGCACGCACTTGTTGCTGACGCACTTCTCAACGCCGTTGCAGAATTTGCCGTCGCTGCACTCGCCGTCGGCCGAGCAGAACCCCGCCGGCCGGTCGGGCAGCCAGATGTCGGCGCCGCCACCGAACTGCCGGACCAGATCGACCACCTCCTTGCGCACCACAAAGCTGCGCTCGCCGTTGGCGTCCAGCTTCAGCGCGCGCGCCACGGCCGCGCGCAGCTTCTTCTCCATCTCGCCCGAGTAGGCCGCGATGGCGGCGCCCTGCCGCTCCTCGACATAGGCGCGCGCCATCAGCTCCAACAGGCCGTCGAGCAGGTCGAAGGGCAGGGTCAGCGCCCCGCCAACGGCCACGTCCAGCACGTGCTGCCGCACCTGTTTCCACACGGCGCCGAGCCCGTCGCCCTGGAGGATGCTGGTCACGGCCTTGACCAGCGACGACGTCCCGCCCAGGATGGCGGTGACGAGGCCGTTGAGAAAGCTGACGCCGCTGATGTTGAACTTGACGTCGGTGCTGGCCAGCTGCGCCGCCACTTTCGTCACGGGCCGGATGGTGAATACGTAGTTGCCCTGCGCGTCGGTCCGCAGCGGCGCGGGCGCCAGCGTGAACAGCACGGCCATCTTGGCCGTCGTGGCCAGCGCGCCCTCCAACTTGAAGCTGTCGGAGCCTATGTTGACGCACTTGCCCAGCACGCGCGCCCCGAACCTCTGCTTGACGTCGACGCGCGCGGCGAACTCGACGGGCAGCTCGGCGACGAAGAGCGCCGGGTCGCCGCCGCCCCCCGAGAAGTCGAGCGACGCGTCGGCGAGGAGCCGGGTCTCGGCGTGCACGTGCTTGATCTCGGCCGTCACGCTGCAGCCGTGGCCCGTGTCGATACCGCGCGGCGTCCCGTCGTCGTAGGCGAACACGAGGCCCCGGGCGTCGACGCGGATGCCGGCCGACGCGAGCGCGGCCCCGGCCTTGAGGCCGACGGCCCGGCAGAGCGCCCGGACGTTGGCGTCGTCCTGGTTGCACTCGAGGAAGCCCATCGCCGGGCCGAGGATGGCGCCCAGGCGCGCGTCGGGCTTGCTGGGCCGGACGGCTACGAGGCCTTGTGTTGCGGCTGCGGCGGGCGTGATGGCTAGGGAGGCCAGGCAGCACGCTGCGGCGAAGAGGCAGGGCTTGAGTGGCATATTTGCTGTTGAGGACAGTTATCTGGGAATATATTCTGGCTTGACTGGATGTGTAGTTTCTGATACTGACAGCAGACCTGGCCCTCATGGTGTTTGTTTTATACCCAACATCACCCGTTCAGATCCCGCGAAGCTATCCCTTTCGAGACTTTGCTCGTTTTCAGCCCGTGTAGGAGCTTTATCGCCGCCGCTGTACAAAGTTGGGCAACTGCCGTTGAGCCTTATATTGCACTTTATCCTTGGCAGCCTGATTGGGTGCCTCCCCGATCTTGCTCGCCTCGCCGCTCAGCCCATGGCCGTAAGCCGGCTTCAGCTCAATTTGCAACTCATTACACCAAGACATTTCTCGGTCTACTCGATACAGTAGCCGCAAGCGATCAGTTGATATGGGAAAAGCCACCCACTATTTGGATAAGGGTCGAGGAAATAGTCCCTTGAGTGTTCGCCATTCACCACAGCTGGCGTACTCGACGCGAGACAGCATCCCGCGTCACTATCGCCACTTCGTCAGTCTCGGTGCAAGTCTCCCCGAGATTGCGTAGCATCCAGAAGACGACCTGGTGGTTGTGTTGAGCAAGTTCCAAGTTGACGCAGAGGCTCAAATTCCACCGGGCCAGCCCTTTGCAGCCGGCGTCAGTATCTCACGGCGCAAGCAAACCGGTCGACTCTTTTCCGTTCATGACTGCTCGCCCGAAGAAGACGCTCGTTAATGTTGCATAGCCCGAGTCGTTCCATTTATCAGAAGACCCTACGCCGCAGTGGGTGTGGCGTTGGTAATATAGGGCTCGAACAAGAAGATGTCGCGGGACAAAAGAGCGCACAGAACGGCGGCGAGATTGAGAAAGATTCACATAACAATTCTTCATTTGGACTTCCTGCGGGCCTTTCAACCCCACTGGGTACCTAGAAATCAGCACCTGCTGCCTCTTTTCTTCGTTCCCATGCCTATTGGAGTCTTGTCTCGTGGTGAGTTCTGTATTGCAGCTTGTACGAGACGTTCACCGGGTTGTCGGTCGACTACAGGGGAGCTCAGCCGAGCTTCTGAATCAAATACTTCAGAACTCATTTGATCTTGTAGCTCCTAAGACCATTCCAGGTAAAACGACGCCAATTAATCCCTTTCTTGCTCCGTCGTGCCGTCGCACACGGCGGCGGGCTGGGAGGTTTATGCAGATCGCCGGCACTATCGGATAGCGACTGGTTTTCCACAACAGCAGCCGTGTTTACAGAGCTCTCGTTGGGCTGCAAATTTCTCCTCGGTGGGCTGCCAGATCTCGGGTGCATTCCGTTAATGGGAGCTTGGACGACACCGTAAGTACCGTCTCCTAGAGGAGGCTCCTCTCGCTGCTGGTTTGCGAGCACGGCCGTCGTGTCCCCTGCCTCGCTGGCTTGGGGAGAAAATGTTTCCGCTAAGTAGCCTGCGGGCCGAGGAGGTCTTTTGCCAAGGATGCTCTGGGCAGTGCCAGCGGCGCCAGTTCCGTATCCATGTACAGAGGCACTTATGGCAGGGGAGTTCGGAGTGGTTGGATCTGAAGGGAAGCGTGTTGGCTGAGGGGGCATGGTGGCACGTTGGTGGTGGACGTATCGGGTTGCGATAGCGGGAGTTCCACGTATTTGCGACGGTGCAATACCAGCATGGTGACTTGTACCGAACGTGGGACGCTCTGTTGGTAGAGAGCCCACTGCCCTGCCGCCTGGGTCTGGTGCGACAGTCGAATACGCTTGCCTGCGTGCTCTCGGCGAGGCGTGTGACGGCAAGATCCAAGTTGGCTCGAAGGAAGGCTGCGGCATATCGGGCTGCTCGACGGTTAGGGGCGCTGTGAAATCGCCCGGATTGTTTGGCCGATATGTGTTTGCGTGATCCGGCGCTTGTTTTGCTCCTGATTCTGATCCAATGGTGCTGGACAGTGTCCACTCCCCAGGATAGCGGTCCTGGTGTTCCGTCGTAGCAGCGTCCTCGCCTTGGACCGGTAAGGTCCAGCTCGCTGGGAACACCTCGGGCAGGCTTTGGTACTCAAATTCCTGGGCCATTACCTTGGATCTGGAGGGGTTCTCGTGTATGGGAATCGGTGTAGGCAGGCTGGGCAACAGGACTGTTGGGGAGGTTTCAACGCTTCTGATTTTTGGCTGCCGATTATGTAGAAACAAACGCGGCTGCTACCTGACGTGGCGGCGGCTGAGCTGCAGCTCCTCGAATCACCTCGGGCTGTGCTGGATGCCCATACGCCCGACTATGCCCGTGTAGGCAAGCTCCAGGACGCCCTGGATTCCAAGGTGGCGCTGCCAATCTAAGCCTTCATGCGGGTGTGTGCTTGCTGCAGCGGCTTGGGTTTGCGACACGACGAACCGCATGCAGGGGACAAGAACGAACAAAATATCTAGCCATCCCGGAAAACTCGCTGCGAGGCCAATAATGCACTCACAAAACTATTCACATAGGTAGTTTAGGGCCGCCTTCACTATCAGACGGTGTTAATTCTGGACAATTGGAAGCAGCTCCACAGCGAGAAATGTCAACAGGTACTGGACAACCAGCTCCCCCAGCAGTGGCGGGGGTCCAGCAGGTGCCCCTGAATCGCCCTGCCAGCCCTGCCTTTCCCTTTGGCACGCCATTCTTCGATCCGGATCTGTGAGTTTGAACTGCACAATCACCGTACCAGGAGGCACATAAGTTAGGGAAGTCATCAAGGTGGACATGCGGGCTAACTCAAAAGGAAGTGATGATAAAAATGATGTTAGAGACGCCTTCGAGGACATCGAAACGGGTCACCTTGCGACAACAACCTGTCTCTACTTGTTGCGAGCCCCGCGGGACGGAGAAGGTGAGTTCGGCCATCCAGTCGGGAGGTCTTGTGGGAGGCGATAGTCAGGTGTATCATTGGAGGATGTTTGCCGGCGACATTCTGACTCTGGAGGTCCCCAGGTCTTCAGGAAACCACACTCAACGACGCTGATACCGTCGGCTTGTTTTCTATTCGAGGAAAGGCAGGTCGTCTTTACACCCGTCGGTGCCACCGGGAGGGCCCCACTGACATCTTACTGCTACAGGACAAGGAGTTCCGGGGTGTCGAGCTTTGGTATGATGTAGCCCACACAAGAACAAGGTTGGATTGCACACCCGACTAATGATCAAATATGGGAGCAACGGGACAGTGCCGTCTCACGTGTCGATACGTCTAGAGACCCTCAATCACCACAGGTGCCGGGCGATCGCGCGCGGCTGCGGATAAGCAAGCGAGCTTTCAGGAGCGTCATGTCTGCGTACGAAATGCCCGTGGCTTTTGCCGTCGCCCTTTCCCGGCATTACATGGTCTCCGGGACGGGCTTCCGCGTGCGGTCAGCAGATGTCTGGGACTACTGGTGTGTGCTTCCCGTGAGGGTCTTCATGGGGTGCAGCAGGCAAGCCCAGGAGCATACAAGGAGCACCGCTGGCAGCAACCAGATGGATCCGTTCCATTACATCCACTTGTCCGGGGTCAAGGCCGATATTCGTGGCTCGCACATTGGCCTCTTCGTTCAACACAACACGAAGACGAAGTCCACCTCCGCACTGGTCATCAATCTCCTCGATGGCCGCCTTAGCCATGCTATAGAAGAACCTCTAGCACGAGTCCGAGATGCAATAATCCAGCAAGCGAGTTCTTGTAGGGGCGCAAATCCTCGCTTCGGCCTTTTCATCTACCTCTCCAGCTCTCTGAGATGGTGGGACAACGTCTTGAGCTGCTTCAACCAGCAACTCGTCATGCATGTATGGCACATATCCACACCCTTAGACACTCATGCAAAGTGTATTGTGTATTTTCTGGGCTAGAATATCGACTTACATATCCACGCCACAGGAGAAGCAACTGCAATCGGAAATCGGATACCACACGCCAGCCTTCTCGGGCCGTAGCAAGGACATCAACGCCTCGTTGCACATTATGGCCGCACACCTGCACAGATACAAGACCGAGCTTGACCGCACCGAACTCATTCTCCAAGATGTGCTGTCCTCTAGGTTTGGCACTAGACTGACGACTAGCGATGCCGACACCGACGACAGCAGCGTTGCAGCTGACGTCATGAAAGGCGAACGACTCAAGTCACAGCTCCGGGTGATCCTTAGCTTCACGGATGAAATGGAGAAGAAGATCCAAAACATTCTGAATCTGGTAAGCCTGGGACATGGTCGAAGCTAAACCCAACTCGGTATTGGTGACGCTGACTTATCGTGCCCAGCTTTTCAACCAAATCCAAGTGGCCAACGACAGCACTTTACAAGCCATCCTCAGAGCAGCGCAGGCTGATAACAAGCTCTCCCAGAGGATGGCATTCCAGTCTCACGAGCTCACCATCAGCATGAAGAATGACAGTATTGCCATGAAGACGGTAGGTAGCCGATGCAGACAGGAAGATCACACCAGGAGCTTTGGACACCCGCCGATACTGACCCTTGTCGCTCCTTACCTATGCAGATTGCCATCCTGACAATGATCTTTCTTCCCGCAACTTCGTTCGCTGTATGTAGCCAACCCCTATGTAAAGATGACGGGTGAGGTATAACGCTAACAACAGCAAATAAAAGGCCATCCTGTCCATGCCTTTCTTCAACCAAACAGAGTACATGATGGTGCCGTCGCATTCCTGGATTTGGGGTATCCTAACGCTAGTCTTCACACCTGTCGCCTTTGGGGTGTTTTTTCGCATCACCCAGACTCGTGAAAATACCAATCTCGACACGGCCGACGGCGGAGGCTCGTCAAATGGCTCGGCCGAAGAGCAGGGCACGCCGCAGGGAGGAGCAGGACAATAAGAGCCTACATGTGCCTTACACAAGGTAGCGGAAGTTACTGGGTGTTGTCTTATTGATAGGTACTATTGCAAAGGATGAAGAGATGGGGGGGCCAAGAATAGGGTCTGTTTGATGCTAAAGAGATGAATGTAATCGAGACGTTTCTGAGTACATACACTAACTACCCACGCCATTCTGATGACCGCATTACCTGGTCCCATCCATGTGTGTCTCTTCTCCTCCACTACGAGCTTTGAGAAAGGTGTCCCACGCTGACAATCTAGGCCCGGCTAGCATCGTTCGAAGGAGACCTTGCAGAAAGGCCGTAATTTCGCGTGTGACCCAGGTGAGCGAGGGATCGTCTAGGATTCGAAACTCTTCCGCCTTGCGCATCAGATTGTAGTTCTGAACACCAAGGAGCCGCGTCGACTGCAGGGACGAGATGGTCACGGGCCCGCCGACCTGCGAAGCCCCGAGCACGTCCTGCAGGACCTGCTCGCCCGCCAGGGTCTCGAGCGCCCTCTCGCACAGCAGGACCAACAGCCGCTGCAGCGCCACTTGTTGACGCCACTGCGGCTCGACGCCGGCGATGGCCGCGGCCTGCAGGATGACCACGAAGCCGGCCAGTGGATACTGCAGGAGAGGCTTCCCCTCCGTCCCGAAGCTGCCGCTCAGGAAGGCCGGGTCCACAAAGGCATCGACGAGCACGGAGCCCAGCACACACTCCCGTGCCGGAACCTCACCCTTGCGACAAAAGGACTCAGAGAGCTCATGCACTGTGAGGGCCGTCTTCAGCAGGTCCCGCGCGGTCCACTCGACGGCGGCGCGGAACATACTCTGCTCCCGGGTCGCCGCCGCACCCGTCCCTATGTCGACGGCGGTGGACAACCGGTGGCTGCCGGCACCATCCCCGGCAGACGGCGACGGCGACGCCAACGATGACGCCGCCATCAGCAGCACCGACAGGAACACCTCGGGTAGATGCGCGTCCGAGAACCGGTCTTCGAAGACGACGCGGAGCGTGCGGTCGACGGCGTCGCGGTTGTGCTTATAGCGCACGAGCGGCAGCGCAGCGGCGACGCCGTGCTCGGACGCGCCGCCGCGGGCGAAGAACACGGAGCAGGGCTCACAAACGAGCGCGGGCGGCGCCATCTGGTGCGCCGACGGGGCCACTGCGCGGCACTTGCCTGCCGCTGCGGTCGGCGCTGGCGGCGGCACGGTCAGGACGCCGGCGGTCTCGGGCCAGAGGCCCATGGCCAGGGGGAATGAGAGCCGCACGCAGCTGCCTTGGGACGGGAAGTTGGGCGTCGGGCTGGAGATGGAGGAGCGAGGCGTAAGCTCGCCGCCCGGGACCGGGACCCGGAAGAGCCATGCCATAGTCATGTCGGATGCGTGACAGAGCGGGCAGGTGCCCCTGAAGGAGCCACCCGTGGCGTGGAAGCCACTAGTATACAGCAGACCCAACAGCGAACGGTCGCTGATGTCAGCATTCCAGCTGCCCCAGATCGGCTCGTCCTCATGCTTTTCGGGTAGGTCTTCGTCCCCTTGCCCCTTGGGTAGGGCTTCGTCCCCTTGCCCCTTGGGTAGGGGCTTCTGCCGACGGCTTCCCCAAGACTGCAACATGCGCCGTAACTGACCGACACGATCCGGTGTGCTTGGCGGGGATGCCGCTGCCTCGAGTGTAATGGGTTGTGATCGAGTGGCGACTTCAGTTGGTGATCGAGTGATGACTTCAGTTGGTGAGCTGAGGAAGTCACTGTTACAGACGGGTGTCGCAACGCTGCTCTCAGCAGAGCTAATGAGCATGTTGCGTTCGTTTACTTTGCGAGCCTTCTTATCGACGTCTCGGATGAAGGACTCCATATTGGCGTGGTGCGCCTTCCGCAAGCGAGCACGTAGCGCATCAGGCACAGCAGAGCCTTGGCCGCGACGCACAATATCACCGAGCTCGCGGAAAAGCGACTGTGCCTTCCCCTCGCGGTCAGGCCGGGGTTTGAACAGTGGTTCGTCCGGCTCGATGGTCTGCTCCTGAATCCAGGACTGGAAGCGTTCTTGTTGATCTCGCGTTCCCGAGGTCATAATGATGGTGTGGAGGTTGTCATTGTTATCCAAAACGGTCGAGACTTGCTCTGGGCTGAGGCGATTGCCGAATAGGTCTTCCATGCTGATCACCAGCGAGTCTTGCAGTGCAATCTGGTCGGGCCTCAAACGATGCGGCGTTGGGATCTGGACGGCGGCCAAGCTGGCCAGGGACATCTGTGGCAGCGAGTCCCAGCGTGACGAGGCGTCGAAAACGGGATGCGGCATGCCTTTGAGCAGCACATTGAACGCTCCCTTCGTCTGCAGGATGCGCAGGTCCCCGTTGGTCTCGTTGCAGAAAAGAAATGCGCAGTCGGGGGCGACAGCGAACACCGATATTCCCACCGAGATATCGCACGCAGCCGGGCCTTTGCCAGGATCGCCGAAGATCACAACAACGCAGCTGGTGCCGTGGACTCCATTGCTGGCGACGTCCTGGGCAAACTTAACTCTGAGATCCTTGTAAATGAGGCCGTCAGTCATCAGGAACCAGAGTGAGGACTCGCGCAGCACGGCTTTGTGCCTGGGGTCTGCGAGAATGGCCCCCGGATCAGTGCCACCAGCGTCTTCGAGCTGGTCTACCGATGCCAGGTCGAGCGTCGCATAGGCCTTGTCGTCCCAGGGCAGGATTCTCGACAAGGCGCGGGACCGTGGCGACAGCATGTCGGAAACATAGCGGATGAACCTCTTCTCGGCGGCAAGGGCTGGGCCGAACGTGCTCCCCGATACATCCACAGCAAATGCAATGGTGGCATCGCTGAATGGGCTGACCCCCCGCACCCCTTCGTGGGCAGCTGATGCAACTGGCGTGCTCGACATTTGCATGGACTGGCCTTCTGGAGATAGGCGCGGATGAGTGCCCAAAACTGGCGAAGGGATGACAAAATGGAAAGAAGATAACAAAATGGAAACCTAGGAGATGACGGGAGAGATCTTGAATCAAGGAGAGCAAAATCTAGGAAGGCCTTGATATATTGCCAAATGTGCCCAAGGACCGACACCAACGCCCAACGTAAGGCATCCATTACCTGAAGCTGCAGCAAAGCCTTTGGCAAGGCTCTCAGTTCCGCCGGCGTCGGGAGTGTGCCTAGTCGCCTGCCTTTTGGCTCGCCAGGCAGTGCGCCTCCGTCGTTTGATAGGCGCAGAATCGCGGTGACGACCAGGGTACTTAGGGCAGGTACATGGGACGGAGTACGCCTTATCGAAAGCCTACGGGAATATGCATGCTAAGGCACTCTGCCACAGGCCTAAATCTCCAGCCACCACCAGACTACGGCCTCTTAAGCATAGCGGTGGCGGCAGCGAAGCAATAACGAGGGGGAAATGGTCGCTTCTCGTCATCGAAAACAAAAGAAGGCGATACCCGCTAACCACCCCGGACAGCCATAAAAACACCACTTACGTGGTTCACCACCGAGTGGATCACCCACACATGTCCACACGTTAATTGAACTTTAGGTTGTTATATGGGTATGAGGGCGTTGTTGCGGGACTCAAGGCTCATTATTTGAAGCATCGGGCTTGGACAATGCGGCACTGGAGTTGAGGCCAGAAATGCAATGGCATTGAAGCCATTTTGGACTATTACCAGGCACTGCTTCGGGAGTAATGTAATAATACAGCAAAAATATCAGCCTCGAGCCCGCCGAATCAGGTGTGAGGAAACCAACTACCAATACAATTAGCACGAAACGCCCCTGTTCACATTGGCCAGGTGTACTGGCCAGAACAAATCATTATGACCCAGCTTGCTGGCCTTTGTCAACAAAACCCAAGCCCTCGCGGATCTTTCGCCGGCGCTCATTATCAGCGCGGCTCCACTCGATCGAGTCCAGGCCCGCCTCCTGCTCCGCGGTGGGCATGGGCGTGGCGAACTCGGTCCCCGGCTCGACCTTGCGGTCGCGGCTGGCCCAGACGTCCTCGCTGCTGGGCATGCCGGGCCCGTAGCGGGCGAGGTCCTTCTCGCGCCGGCGCTCCCCGTAGGCGGCGGCGCGGAGCTCGGGCGAGTACGACTTGACGCGCATGCAGAACCAAAAGTCGTCCCACTGCTCCGAGCAGTCGCGCAGCCCGCCGTACCGGTACACGGCGTTCCACTGGCCGCCCAGGCCGTTGCAGTGGAAGGCCAGGTCGAACGCCTGCCGGCACGACGTCGGCGGGGGTTCGATGGAAGCTGCCATAGCCTCGGGGCCGCTCATTTCGGAGGCTGTGGTATGCGGTGATGACATTGCCGCCCCCGAGCGGGCGGATGCGTTTGAGGAGGGGGCTGAGGGGTCTTGGCTAGCGGGAGGGTCAGAGCGCAACGAGAACCACGACGAGGAGGGGCCGGCTCGTGGTGCTGGTGCGGGCGCAGGTGTCCGCTGGGGAGCTTGGGCTGGTGCGGCGGACGCGTCCTTGCCGCCGTTGAGCTCGGCCTGGAACTGCGCGAGGAACTTGGCGATCTCCGGGTCCATGGACGAGTCGTCTTGAGCCTGCGACGGCTTGGGAGGGGCATTGGTCTCGCTCCGGGCGCTCGCGGGCGCGGGCTTGCCCTCAGCGGGCGACCTCGGGGGGCTCTGCCAGAACCAGCCCATTGTGTATTCACTGTCTCGTTTGGCTGCCTGTCGTGTCGACGTGGGCTGGCAGTGTCGTGTTCGTAACAAAGGGAGGACAGTCGGCGGAGGAGGAAACGGCGCAAGCTCGGGATGCCGTAGGGACGCTGTCCGAGTCTGTCTAATCCGTCGAACGATACCTTTATCGAAGTGAGGGGTAAACAAGAAGGCCGGTGCTGTATTCAGATTGCGGAGGTGGCACAAACTAGACGTCAGAGCCAGGATCGCATTGGCAGTTTTGTCGAATTTGGTTGGTTGACTTGATCATCGTTTCGCGGATCAAAGGCCCGACGCGTTTCTGGGCGGGGGTGGGCGCTGAAAATCTTCACTTGATAGCCGCACCCACCGCGAATTGGAACCCAACAGCCCAATCCGGCATTCGATTCTTTGCCATTGAATGCCAGCTCTGGGGTCAAACAACATCCTTTTTAAGCTGAGGTCTTTCTTGGAAAGCCCATTACCATCCCTGGCTTTGCCCAAAGTTCGTGGTATTCCATGCTCTTCTCAGTTTCCTGTATTTACACGAGTATAGACCTTGACTTCCATGGGGAGCAAAAGCCGGCCCTTTATCGATAACAGCCCTTCAACTCGATAGGGTTAACTTGCAAGGACAGGGTGCGGGACCAATGACTTGATGACCTCATCGGCACGCCCAGTTAGGCTTT
The DNA here is from genome assembly GCF_000145635.1 of Gaeumannomyces tritici R3-111a-1. Classification (NCBI taxonomy): domain Eukaryota; kingdom Fungi; phylum Ascomycota; class Sordariomycetes; order Magnaporthales; family Magnaporthaceae; genus Gaeumannomyces; species Gaeumannomyces tritici. The sequence continues at coordinate 1,517,292 of NW_008804550.1, forward strand.
TACACACACCAACACAACAGCCTAGAGATATCTCCACATCATTTCCAGACTTTCCGAAAGTCGGCATGAAGATAGCTAGCCATGATCGGGAGCAGTAGATTGCTCATCGGTCCCGACGCTCGCTCTAGGCTCCTGGCCCAGCGAGCCGTCCTGGCGGGCCCCCTCCGTCGCCATGTCGTTACCCCGCTGGGCATCAGCCCGCCACTGCTGTCCCACCCTAGTAGACGATGGAAGAGCACGCCTATCCAGGATAACATCGGACGCATAACTACGGCCAAAAATGAGTCCATCCTCTTCTTCGACAGCAAGTACACACCAAAACCCTCTGTTGCCCCGCAACGCCCCTTGCTAACGCCAGACAGATATCTTTCCCCTGGGCCTCAGCACTTTCTTCCTTCGCCGCTGGCGGACCGAGGAAGACTTGGCCGAGTTGCTCCGCAAGTTTGACAGCTCATCCCTGGGAATCACCGACCCTATCTCGAATGTGAAACGCGCTATCCCCTCCGATCTGCCCGTCACGGTGACCGAGGTTGTCCCGCGACTCAAAGATGGCGGCGCCTTTGTCAAGGTCAGCCACTCCGGCCCGGGTGGTGGCTCGGAAACAAGGATGACCGCCCGAGAGCTCGAACAGGCCCTTACTAGGCGCTTACTCGAGGCCCCCCTCCGCTCCTGGTTTAACCCCTTCGCTTCGGTCCGCGTCGGCCTCGTAAAGGGTGTCCCGTGGCTCGAGGATCTTTACCGTCCGCCTGCATCACGCGTCAAGGTCGAGTTCTGTCCTCCAAGCCCTGGGGATGCCGCCGTGGAGCTGTCCGAGGAAACGCTATACAATCTATTCAGGCGCTATGGTAAACTTGGGGAGATTATCCCGCAGCCATTTGACTCCAAAGTCATGCCCCGGTACGCATATGTTGACTTCAGCCGAGTCCGCGACGCTGTCATGGCTCGCAACTGCCTCCACGGCTTGTCCGTCAGCGAGTCTATGGGCGGTGGTAAAGGCGGTACCAAACTACGGCTTTCCTACGAATCAAAAGTCAAGCCGCACCACATCTGGAACTGGTTATCTGGCCACCCTCGCATTGTGATCCCCTTGGTGGCCGCACTACTGGCTGCCTTCACCGTCGCCGTCTTCGACCCGATCAGAGAGTTCTTCATTGGTGCACATATTCAAGGGTCCCTCAATATCACAAACAGCCGCCTGTATCGCTGGTTCAAACGCCAAACATTGGACTTCGGTGGTGTTTTCAAGCGCCACAACAATGTCACCGACGAGGCAGGCCTGCAAGCCCTGTGGACCCAACGGAAGGATATCATCGATTCGATCAATACCTGGCTTCTAGAGAGCACAGACACCTTCATCGTAGTTCAGGGACCTCGGGGCTCGGGCACTCGGGAGCTTATCATGGATCAGGCCCTCGGAACTCATAACAAGTCCAACGTACTTGTTCTGGACTGCAAGCCAGTTGTGGAGGCTCGCGGAGAAGCAGCAACGATTCGGCGACTGGCGGCGACTGTTGGTTACAGGCCTGTTTTTTCGTGGGCCAACAACCTTAGCAGTCTTGCCGACCTGGCTGTACAAGGCACCACAGGCGTAAAGTCGGGCTTTTCCGAGACTCTCGAGTCCCAACTCGTCAAAATTCTGCAAACAACCGCGTCGGCCCTCAAGACGGTCTCGCTGCTCGAGCGCCGTAGCGGTGACAAGGACGCCGACATACCAGAGGATGCCTACCTTGAGGCACACCCGGAAAAGCGAGCCATTGTTGTCATCGATAACTTCCTATACCGATCAGAGGATGGGTCCTTGATCTATGACAAAGTTGTTGATTGGGCGGCAGCACTAGTACAGTCGAATATCGCGCACGTCATCTTTTTGACTCACGACCCTTCCTATTCCAAGTCCCTTTCCAGGGCGCTCCCCGATCGAGTTTTCAGGCAGGTGGCCCTGGGAGACCTATCACCAGAGGTTGCCAAAAAGTATGTGCTCAGCCAGCTCGAGGGATTTGACCGCGAGGCCCTATCCGACTTGAAACGACAAAATGGGGGTAAGGAAACAGTGACAGCAGCAAAGGGGGAGTCAGGAAAGGGAACAGGGAACGATTCTGGAAAGACCACAGGCACAGGGAAGGAATCCGGAAAGGCCGAATGGTTCCAATGGAACAATCAACAGACCCCGCGGAAACAGGACGCACCCCAGCCCCCGGTTAAAAGGGATCTCTCCGAACTCGACAGCGTCATCGACACGCTTGGCGGCCGCCTGACGGACTTGGAGTTCCTGGCACGCCGGCTCAAGAGCGGCCAGACCCCCCGGCAGGCTGTGACCGACATCGTGGAGCAGAGTTCGTCCGAGATTATCAAGATGTTCCTTCTCGGCAGGAACTCCACCGCCGCCGCCAAGAGCTGCGCTCCCGCCTCGGAGAAGGCGTGGTCCAACGAGCAGGCCTGGCATCTGATCAGGGAGATCGCCGCGAAGGGCACCCTCCGGTACAACGAGATCCTCCTCTCGCCGACCTTCGCCTCATCCACCACCCCGTCCGCCGCGGACGGCGCCACGGCGGTCGAGGCCCTCGCCTCGGCGGAGCTCATCACCGTCACGTCGGCCCGCGGCCGGCCCCAGGCCGTCAAGGCTGGCAGGCCGGTGTACCAGGCGGCGTTTGCGCTGCTGGCCGAGGACAGGGTCCTCAAGGCCCGCATGGACCTGGCGGTTGCCACGGAGCTGGTCAAGATCGAGACTAAGAAGATCGACAAGGTCGAGGCCGAGATGGCCCTGCTCGCCACACTGCCCAAGCAGCCGGCCGGTGTGGACCGCAGGTTGCAGTACCTCGTCGACAGCCTGGGCGTCAGCCACGGCAAGGTCATGACCCTGGAGGCGGAGATGGAGGGGCTGAAGAAGATTCTGAAGCAGGACGCCTGAAGGGGCTGGGTCTGCTCGGCCCCCCTCGCCAGTAGCTTCCAGAGCTGATGAGACTCGGAGCCATGAGTTGTTTTTGGCAGATCAGTAGATAGAGGTGCCTACCCACACCGACCTCCAGCTTCGATTCCTTGCCAATAAATTTCTCTTTCAATCCTTTTGGCATCTGCGCTCTAACCGTGATACCCTTTTTTAATCTTTTTTATTTTCCTTCGCCCCAGGATCGGCGTTGGAACGAACAGCACCAGAATTAAGCAGAAAAGGGTTACCTCTTCTTGTGGGTGGCGTTGTTTAGCCGGTTTCCCAATTGTGTCCTCTTGGAGTGGCATTTCCCACCTCCGGCACGACAAGAATCCAAACATACCTGACCCCATTTCTGCCCACAGAAAGAGCCATTTGTGACACGTCATATTTTTTGTAAGACAGGCTAAGAATCGAACGAAGCCGTAGAAATGAAAACAAGCAGATGGATGAACTGGGTGGATTCGGTGGGGAGCGTGGGAGCCGAGGGTTTGGCTGACGTCACCCGAACGGTCGAGTAAGATTGACTATGAGAACAACCGATGGTCAGCCAGACGCCCGACAGCAACAGCAGATGTTGGTCATGGAGTAGCAGGCAGGTCTAGAAGAGGCCGTAATTACCACAGCCTTCGCCTACTCAAGCCCACCCATAGGCAATGACCGGGACGCTGTAAGGCAAAAGCTGACATACAGGACAGCGGCCAAGCCGTTCGTGACAAAAACGCAAGGGAACAATGAGGTAAGGACGGGAAACGGGATACTGTGATTCGCCACTGGTACTGGACTGCTGGATGCCTGACGAATATAAGGCCACTATCGCCGACTTATCAGAAACCAATCCAAAAAATTCGAAAGGCTACCCCACCACCAAACACACAGGTCCCCCACCTTCCGCCCACGTCAATAACCTGGAAGGGGTCCATTTGGTCAGCCATTCCTCTTGACTCTGCGGAACTTTTTTTCGTTGACTTTTTTTTCGTTTCTTTTTTTTAATCGGTTTCTTTGTCCTCCCGTCGATACTGTCAAAGACCGACCTAGCACGCTAGTCGATCGGTCCGACAGAGGGAAACTCCCCTTGCAATTACCCCTCCAGTCCCTCGAGAAACACTCGCACAGCAACAATGGTGTCCTCGTCCAAGGAAAAGCGCCTCGCCAAGAAGGCCGTCGAGGGCAAGGAGAAGAAGACGGTTGCGTCCCGCTCCAAGGCCGGATCCAAGGCCGGATCCAAGGCCGGGTCCAAGGTTGCCAGCGCTGCCGGATCCGTCAACGGCGACGAACCCGAGCTCGATGGAAACGGAAACCCCATCACGAGCGACGAGCCCGCCACCGGCGTCGAGAAGGCCGACGAGGTGAAGCGTTTGGCGGACCAGATGGACAAGCACGGCCTGTCCGACCGTGTCACCACCGGTGTCCTTTCTTCCCTGGAGCAAAGCAAGGATGTCAAGATCACCAGTGCCAGTTTGGTGTTCCACGGGCGCGTCCTTATCACGGACACGACCCTGGAGCTTTCCTACGCCCGGAGATATGGCCTACTGGGAGAGAACGGCTGCGGAAAGAGTACCTTTCTCAAGGCCATCGCCGCGCGCGAGTACCCCATCCCCGCACACGTCGACATCTACCTGCTCAACGAGGGCGCTCCTCCCTCAGACCTCGGTGCGCTCGAATGGGTCGTCACCGAGGCTGAGAACGAGCTGAAGCGACTAGACGCCCTGGCCGAGAAGCTGTTGGAGGAGGATGGCCCGGAGAGCCCCGTCCTCATGGACCTCTACGACGTAAGTGAAGTTGGCTACCTAGGCATATCAGCCTCCGCACCGCATATTCCACCATCGCATTTTCTCTTATATCCATTCCAGCGGATCCTTCTAACCCATTTCTTCTCTCCGATAGCACATGGACAAGATGGACCCGTCAACCTTTTCCACCCGCGCCGCCCTCATTCTCACTGGTCTCGGTTTCAACAAGATCACCATCCACAAGAAGACAAAGGACATGTCCGGTGGCTGGAGGATGCGAGTGGCCCTTGCCAAGGCCCTCTTCGTCAGGCCCTCTCTCCTGCTTCTTGACGACCCGACGGCGCACTTGGACCTGGAGGCGTGCGTGTGGCTCGAGGAGTACCTCAAGAAGTGGGATCGGACCCTTGTGCTCGTGTCCCACTCGATGGATTTCCTCAACGGTGTCTGCACCAACATGATCGACATGCGTCTGAAGCAGCTCATCTACTACGGTGGTAACTACGACTCGTACCAAAAGACGCGGTCCGAGCAGGAGACAAACCAGATGAAGGCGTACCACAAGCAGCAGGAGGAGATTGTACACATCAAGAAGTTCATCGCCAGCGCCGGTACATATGCCAACCTGGTCAGGCAGGCCAAGTCGCGGCAAAAGATTCTCGACAAGATGGAGGCCGACGGCTTCATTCAGCCCGTGCACCAGGATAGGGTCTTCACCTTCCGGTTTGCCGATGTCGAGAAGCTGCCTCCTCCAGTCCTTTCGTTCGACAACGTCACCTTCTCTTACTCGGGCGAAGCCAAGGACGACCTGTACCGCAACATGGACCTCGGGTTTGATATGGACTCGAGGACGGCCCTTGTCGGTCCCAACGGTGTGGGCAAGTCGACACTCCTCCGCCTGATGACGGGCAAGCTGTCACCTCGGGAGGGAGTTGTGACGAGGCACACCCACCTGAAGATGGGTTTATACTCACAGCACTCGGCCGAGCAGCTGGACCTGACCAAGTCGGCTCTCGATTTCGTGCGGGACAAGTACTCCGAGAAGTCGCAAGACTACCAGTACTGGAGGCAGCAACTGGGCCGCTACGGTCTGACTGGCGAGTCGCAGACGTCACTGATCGGCACGCTGTCGGACGGTCAGAAGAGCCGAATTGTCTTCGCTCTGCTCGCCATTGAGAGCCCCAACATGTTGCTGCTGGACGAGCCCACCAACGGTCTGGACATTCCTACGATTGACAGCCTGGCAGACGCCATCAACGCCTTTAGTGGCGGCGTTATCGTCGTCAGCCACGACTTTAGGTAAGGGCCACCCATCCCTTTTCCCTGCCACGTTTTGGTGTTTCCCTATGGCAACTTGCTGACCTCTCCATCCTCGCCACCAGGTTGCTCGACAAGATCGCTAAGCAGATTTTGGTCTGCGAGAACAAGACTATCAAGGCTTGGGACGGCTCGATAGGAGATTACAAGAACTACCTGAGGAAGAAGATGATTTCCGCTGGTGCAGTCTAAGTTTCCCTCCTATTTCGCTTGTCATGTCACAAAAGTGCCACAGCTTTACTTTTCATTTCTTGTTCTCTTTGGGTCAGACTGGCATGGATGGCTTGGTTTGCTTTTCTTTTTCCGTCAACGATTTTCTGCGTTACGGACAATGGTTTTTTTTTTTGCCATAGAGCAGGTTGGTAGAATGATGAGAGACGATGCACATCCTGCACGGCCTTGGCACATGCGCACATAGTCCTTGCACGGCTTCGGCTGTATGTATGTATGTACAGTATAGGCAGGTGGCATGCTGGGAAAAGACTAGATGGTTGCTTGGGACCCGAGGCTGCGGGCAGTGAACAAGGTGATTGTACTGGAGCGCTTTGGGCATTGGATATAAATGCGTGGCTTGAGCAATGGGTATCACCATCAGAAAAACTACTAGGCGCATGAAGAGCAGTTTTTGTCCCACAGTGCTGTGCCCAAAACATGGCTCATGGGCGGAGGGACCAAAAACATGTCTGGGGGATGCTCGAATTGGGGTTCAGACGGATGAGACTGCAGGTGCAGGTGCCTCGGTGCGTGTGGGCGCGATGCGGTGTGCACGTCGGGCAAAATGACTGGGATATTGGTTGCAGCGATAGGCGGGATTTGCTTGGTGCTGACGTGGGTGCAAGTTGGAAGTCAACGATGGGCTGGGCTGAGGAGGAGTCAGGTGTCACGTTGGTTCTTGCGAGGGGAGCTGAATGAGTTAAACGCTGGGGGTGTTTGGATACGGCGAATTGGCCAATCCAGCGAAAACGGCAGCATCAGCATCATACCTACCTTGGTAGAGCCCATTCACAAACATTTCAGTTTCTGCTGTCCGTTCACCTGTCCTTGTTTGTTGTTGCCCCGATGCGGAGGGCATGGGCGTGTTGGGATGTGAGAGTGGGGAGGGATCCGGCCATATGTGGGGGCGGAAAGAGGGCACATCATCAAGAGCCACTGCAGGGCCCTCAAGCCCTGGCTGAATCGGGCAATTGGAAAGAAAGGAAAAAACAGCAGGGGCACACGCCAGCTTCAGGTCCCTGCACGGCTGGAAACGAGGCTCATGGAGCGAGGGACGAGAGCTTGTTGTTCTTTGGTTTTTTTTTAGCTTGTGTCGGGGTGTGGCAGAGAACTGGGTAGGGGCCTGGTGGTGACTAACTTGAGGGACCAAGAATGAGGTGCAATCCAGCCGTCGAGAGCACGCGCCTGATCTAATACGGGTTTATCATTGGCCATGGAGGCGGGCGCAGGTTTGATAGGTGCTAGGTGGTGGAGGTACATACACGTGCGGTGTTGTGGGCGCAAGAGGCGGAAAAGGAAAAAAGAAAGGAGAAAGAAAGAGGCGATTCAGCGGGCTGGCCTGGCAGCAGCACAGCAGCAATCATGGAATGGCCAATCTCAACCCTCACAGGCCGGGACGGGCGGACGGGCGGTTCCAGACCCCCTGGCCCCAGCCCTAAAACGAGAGCAGGGGCGTGGCCATATCCCAACGACTTGTCGTTCTCTGGGGCGGGTCCGGTTCTGGGGTGGTGCCGGGTGGGAGGGATGTGTGTGTGTGTGGACTGGATGGATCACCTTCGCGAGAGGTGAGCAGAGAAGGCAGAGACGGACGGCGGCCAAAGGAGGCGGGAATTGGGACAGCGCATGGAAAAAAAGGGCCAAACCAATGCAGACCAGACAGTAGCAACACGGCGAGTGCCTAACCGTGGATCACCTCCCCCAACACCATCCCATCCCTCGACCCCTTCCTCGCCATTTCCTTTTTTTTCTTTCTTTTTTTCGACAGCAAGGTGCTGTATCATCGACCTCACGACCGCCTCGCCAGCTGCTGCGCGCCGCGCCTCACTCTCCACTCGCCGTGACCCAGTTAGTGCCAACACGCCGTACCGTGAATTTCCTCGTTTACTCAGCAGCCAGCGCCCAGCACCTGCGACGGCCACACCTCCCCGTCACCGCCCATCGTGAAGGAGGGAAACAAGAGACACTTGATCCCTTTCGCCATCATCCATCACCCCCCGTCCCCCAGATTGCGTGCGGGTTTAGTCGAGGCAATTTCTCTTGGCATCCCGACGCGACTCCCGCCTGCACCCTCAATGGCAACCTAGCAGAGACGACCACTCCGGGCGGGCCACGAGCAGCAACTTTGATTGCGAATTTTTCCCTCAACTCCCTGCATCGCCGCGGTTTTTCGCTCGACACGTCTTCCCACCTCCCCATCCATCCCCCCATCCCTCCCTCCGTGCCTCCGTCCCTCCCGCCATCACCCGGCCATCTCGGAATCCACGACGACGACACGCGCATCGCACCGCACCACCCCGTGCAGCCGCATCGTACCCGCCACCTCCACCCTGCCCGCGCCAGCTCTCGCACGCGCGCCAGGGCACTCCCGCCACACCCGCGCAAAAGCAAGCCGCCCACGCCCACAAGCCCCAAACCTAAACCGTCCAGAGGGGGTATCAGGATCCGGAATCGTGAATGCACACTGTCGCACCCAGGCGCGGCATCTAGCAGAGGAGCCTGCCGTCAAGGTCGGGGCCGATGCGTCGCAGGTAGAAGTAGTCGCGCCTTGGACACTGAGGACATCGAGCCCAGGGGACACGAGCGTGCCGTGCCAGAACCGCAGATAGACAGACAGGATGGAGTCGAATTTCCGCTCGACGGTGTTGGCCCGGCCGTCTAGCATGTACGAGGATGACGACCTGGACCACAACAGGCGCCGCCGCGACATTCTGAACCCGCCAGCGCCAGGATCGACCAACCAAGCACCGCCTGCTGGCCCACGGCCCCCTTTCAGCCTTCGCTCGCCAACCCAGCCAGAATCCCATCATCCGCATCCGCACCACCACCAGCATCACTATTCCAACTCTCCACCGAGCGCTCACTCCATTCTCAACGGCCAGCACTCGCCGCCGCCGCATCCGCCGCACCACCTCCCCCAGCGCTCGTCCGTCCTCCACAGCCCTTTCGCACAGCCCCCAGGTGGCCCTGCCCTTCCCATGGGCGTCCAGCACCCGCCGCACTCGTCGGGAATATCCTCAGGTCTCCAACCGCCCCAGGCCGTTACTCGCTCGCCGGGTCTGCACGCGCCCCCGGGCTACTATTCGCAGGACGTTCGCGAGCACCCTCCTCCGCCGCCGCCCGCGCCGCGGGAAAAGCCGGCCAAGGGCAGCTTCTACGACCCGACCACGGACACGACCACCACGACGTCGACGGCCCAGGAGCGGAGGACTTCTGACGCTGCGAACTCATGGCACAACGCGACCCAGGTGTCGACGCCCAAGGTGCGTGCAAAGTGAAATTCCAGACATGACAAAAAGAACCCCAACATTCCAGTCCTTGCGCCCTGCCCTACTCTTTTCTCATCCACCCGCCCCGTTCGTCACTGGCTCCCTAGCCTTTCCTACCACGGCCAACTTTATCCCCAATCGTCGTTCTCGCTACTATTACGCCGCCGTGCGCATGAGCCACACTCGATTTTCTTTTTTCTCCTTTTGCACCCCTGCCTAAGCCCAACGCGTGCGCCGTGGCCGAGAAACTTCAAATTTCACTCCATTCCAAACACAATCAATCACATCTCCTTTCAATGCCAGCAGTTCCATCAAATCGCGTCCCCGACCGGGCCCAAAATTGACCACATCGCCATCAAGCAGCATCGCGACCCATACACATATCCCGCCCAGCCTCCCGCAGAACCGAGCCCATACTACAGCAAGGGCAGCAGCTATACGTCACCCGCGCCACCGCCAGCCTACCCCCCGCGAAGCCCTGTGTCACGCTCGCACCCTAATTCGGTCGCTGCTGCTGGGTCCATCAGCCCACCCGGTCGACCGTCCCAGATGGCATCATCAAGCATCCTCAACCCACCCTCGGTCGTCAGCCCGTTACCGTCCATGACGGGCAACGAGTTGCCCGCGGCGAAGGCGTCGGCGTCGACAGGAGTAAGTGACCTCAATGGCAGCACTGTTTCTCTACCAGAAGCGCCTTTCGTCGAGGAATCCATCTGTGAACCCCTACTGACTCCCTGTCCCTCCCAGACCTCAAGTCGCGCTGCAGAGCTTATGTCGTTCTCCAACATTCTATCAAACCCCGAGCCGCCCCAAAAGCCCAGGCCGAGAACCCCTGTCGTCGTCGACGCGCCCGAACGCGAGCCAGAGGTGCCATCCCCCAAGCCCAGGCCGGCCGAGGAGGTATCAAGGGTGCCGACCCCACAGCCTGAAGAGATGGAAGATGTCGCAGACGAAGTCATGGAGGAAGCTACCAAGTCGCCTGATGAACCACTGGACGACGACGAGCCTGAGCCCAGCGAGGAGCCAGAGAAGCCGGCCAAGCGACAGACGCCAACTAAAGCCGTCAAAGTCGAAAAAGCCGACGACACCGAGAAGGCTGAAAAGACCGACAAGGTGGAGAGGCGACCAAGGGCTGAAAAGAAGGAGCGAGTTCTAAAGGCATCCCGGAGGTCAACCGTCACCAAGAGCCGCGTCTCAGACGTCAAAGCGACCGAGCCCACGCCCAAGTCCCGCCGCTCTTCGGCCAAACACGACGCTCCATCCCAGTCACGACTCCCTGCCAAACGCCAAGCCAACGGCCAGGCCAAGCAGAAGGGCTTCGCTGCCGACCAGGAAAAGGCCATCATCTCTCGGATGGAGGAGCTTGACGAGCAAAGCGTTGACGATTCTGACTATGCTGAGGAGAGGGATGCGTACCTGCAGTCGCGCAGAAAACGGCAGCGGCGCATGGAGAACCTCGAGGATGTCTCCCGTGCCCAGCGAAGGCATGAGTACAGCGACATCATGATACGCAGGCTCAGCGTGCATATGACACTCGGCAAGCTTCGCTTCAGCGACGAACACTACGACTCTGCCCTCAAGGAGGTCCGTGACCAGGAGCTGTTCGCCGAGAAAGAGCGGAAGAAGGACATGCAACGGAAGCGCCGGCGCGAGAAGTCGATGGCCGTCACCATCGAACAGAAGGAGGCTGCCCTGGCTAAGGCTCGATCGACCAAGGATGAACAAGAGCGCCAGAAGCTGCTGCGTGAGGCCGAGAGGGCAAACAAGAAGGCCCAGCAGACTAAGCTCATCTTGCAGAAGGGCATCAAGGGGCCTGCGCGCGCGCTCCCATCTCTGGATCTTAACCTCGAGGGCGGCGCCATGGCCACCTTTACTGCCGACAACATGGAGCCCGGTAAGAAGGGCAAGGGCCGTGCAGGGAACCGCCCCAAAAAGTCTAAGGAACAGAAACAGGCAGAGAAGGACTCCGCCGAAGCTGCTCAGGCTGCCCTGGACGCCGGCAAGGAGCTTCCTACCAAGGAGGAGACCACAGCCAAAATCCGCATCAAGGTCAACAAGAAGCCTTCCAAGGAGGAGAGCGAAAAGGACAAAGATAGCGGGGAGCCAGAGGAGCCAAAGGAGTCTGAGGAGCCTAAGGAGAAGGAGCCCAAGAAGAGGAAGGAGAAGGCTGCTGCCGAGGAGCCCAAGGACTGTCTCGAAACCAGATTCCTCTCCAAGGGCTACAACCAGATATACGACCAGATCTGGCGTGACATGGCTCGGAAAGACGTCAGCAAGGTTTTCAAGCTGGCGGTCGACTCCCACTCCAACAAGGCCTCTAACCTGAAGAAGACGGCTATTCTTGCGTCCAAGGAGGCCAAGAGGTGGCAGCTGCGCACCAACAAGGGCACCAAAGATCTCCAGGCCAGGGCCAAGCGCGTGATGCGCGACATGATGGGCTTCTGGAAGCGCAACGAGCGTGAGGAGCGAGATCTCCGCAAGGCCGCCGAGCGTCAGGAGCTTGAGAATGCGCGGAAGGAGGAGGCAGACCGCGAAGCTGCCAGGCAGAAGCGGAAGCTCAACTTCCTCATCTCGCAGACGGAGCTGTACTCCCACTTCATCGGCAAGAAGATCAAGACGGACGAGGTCGAGCGGAGCACGGACCGTCCCGAAGTTGCGGCCGAGGAGAACAAGGACAAGGCGCCCGAGGCAGCCAAGCTCAACGTCCAAGAGCCTACGGGACCTGTTGCGGCCAGGGTTACAAACTTTGAGAACCTCGACTTTGATGCAGAGGACGACGCTACGCTCCAGGCCGCGGCCATAGCCAACGCCCAGAACGCCATTGCCGAGGCCCAGAGGAAGGCACGCAACTTCAACAACGATGACGAGCCAGACGAGGACGGCGAGATGAACTTCCAGAACCCCACCGGTCTCGGAGATGTGGAGATTGAGCAGCCCAAGCTCCTGACGGCGACCCTCAAAGAGTACCAGCTCAAGGGCCTCAACTGGCTTGTGAACCTGTACGAGCAGGGCATCAACGGTATCCTCGCAGACGAGATGGGTCTCGGAAAGACGATCCAGTCCATCTCGGTCATGGCATACCTGGCAGAGCACCACGACATCTGGGGTCCCTTCCTGGTCGTTGCCCCCGCGTCGACGTTGCACAATTGGGAGCAGGAGATCAAGAGGTTTGTTCCTGCGCTCAAGATTGTCCCGTACTGGGGTTCTGCTGGCGACCGAAAGATCCTCCGCAAGTTCTGGGACCGCAAACACTCGACTTACAAGCGGGACGCGCAGTTCCACGTCACCATCACGTCCTACCAGATGGTTGTTTCGGATGTTGCCTACTTCCAGAAGATGAAGTGGCAGTACATGATCCTAGACGAGGCGCAGGCCATCAAAAGCTCTCAGAGCTCGCGGTGGAAATGCCTTCTCAGCTTCCACTGCCGCAACCGGCTGCTTCTGACAGGAACACCCATCCAGAACAACATGCAGGAACTTTGGGCGCTACTGCATTTCATCATGCCATCGCTGTTCGACAGCCACGAGGAGTTCAGCGATTGGTTCTCCAAGGACATCGAGTCTCACGCGCAGAGCAACAGCAAACTGAACGAGGACCAGCTCAAGCGACTGCACATGATCCTGAAGCCTTTCATGCTGCGCCGTGTGAAGAAGCACGTCCAAAAGGAGCTGGGCGACAAGATCGAGCTCGACGTCTTCTGCGACCTGACGTACCGACAGCGCGCCTACTATGCCAACCTGCGCAACCAAATCAGCATCATGGATCTGATCGAGAAGGCTACGATGGGTGACGACAACGATTCTGGCACGCTGATGAACCTGGTCATGCAGTTCCGAAAGGTCTGCAATCACCCCGACCTGTTCGAGCGCGCCGACACCAGCTCTGCTTTCGCCCTGGCTTCGTTCGCCGAGACGGGCTCTTTTGCTCGCGAGGGCAACAACGTGACTGTTGGCTACACCACCAGGAGTATGATCCAGTATGCGCTGCCGAGGCTTGTTTGGCGCGAAGGCGGTCGTCTCAGCAAGGCTGGCAATGACAACATCTCTGCCGGATTCCGGAGCAAATACCTGGGCGAACTGATGAACATTTGGTCATCCGAAAATGTTCGCGAGAGCCTTGGTGGAACCGATTCCTTCTCGTGGCTGAGGTTCGCAGACACCAGTCTGGCAGAGGTTGAGAAGGCTGGCAAGCAGGGTCTGTTCTCTCGGGCCGCGGACCTGGCACGGAAGAAGAACCGGCTGGCGGCCATGAGCGTCGCTTACGACGACGACGAAGAGGACCGCTTCACGCCATCACACGCCCTCTTCCAAATCAAGCAGAGGAGAGACAGGACAGCGCTCGCTAACATCTCGTCGGAAGGCGTCCTGCGGAACCTGATGAACGTCTCGCGCGTCGTGTACGAGAACTCGAGCCTCCCGCGCACGGAGCCGGCTGCCCGACCGGGCGCTTCGGCACCGCCGATCGAGGTTGTCTGCCACAGCAAGGGCGCGCAGTATGAGCGGGACCAGGTTCTGTTCAACGTGCCCATGCGCAAGGCGCTGTTCGGCCCGACGATGGAAGAACAGAAGGATTTTGTGCTGCAGAAGGCGCCGCTCGAGAGGCTGCCGGCGCCTGCGTTGCTCCCTCCGCCCGACAACGAAAAGAAGCGGTTCACCAACGTCAACGTTCCCTCGATGCGTCGCTTTGTCACCGACTCAGGCAAGCTGGCCAAGCTAGACGAGCTGCTCTTCCAACTCAAGGCGGGTGGGCACCGCGTGCTGCTGTACTTCCAGATGACGCGCATGATTGACCTGATGGAGGAGTACCTGACGTACCGCAACTGGAAGTACTGCCGCCTCGATGGCTCCACCAAGCTCGAGGACCGTCGCGACACGGTGCACGACTTCCAGCACAACCCATCCATCTTCATCTTCTTGCTGTCAACTCGTGCTGGTGGTCTGGGAATCAACCTAACTTCGGCAGATACCGTGATCTTCTACGATTCGGACTGGAACCCTACTATCGACTCACAGGCCATGGACCGTGCCCATCGTCTTGGTCAAACCAGGCAGGTCACAGTGTACAGGCTCATCACGAAGGGCACCATCGAGGAGCGTATCCGGAAGCGCGCCATGCAGAAGGAGGAGGTGCAGCGCGTGGTCATCTCGGGTGGCGCTGGTGCTCACTCAGGCGTCGACTTCTCGGGCCGCCGTGCGCCCGAGAACCGCAACCGCGACATCGCAATGTGGCTGGCAGACGACGACCAGGCCGAGCTCATCGAGAGACGCGAGCGCGAGCTTCTGGAGAGCGGCGAGTACGACAAGGCGACCAAGAAGCGCGGCGGCAGCAAGCGCAAGCGAGTCGCCAAGGAAACCGGTGGCGGCGGCGGGGAGGGTGCTGCCAGCCTTGACGACATGTACCACGAGGGTGAGAACAATCTCGACTATACTACTCAAAGCCCACACAGCAGCCAAGAAGACATGTCCACCGCTCAAGCTGAGCTGGTGAGATGGGAGGCGTCAGCAAGGCCGACGCCCTCACGGATAAAGGTGTCTCTGAAGCTTCCTGCCAAGCGTCCAGGTGGGAGCGGCTCTTCAACGACCCCTTCGCCAGCGCGGAAGAAGATCAAGCTGAAGATCAAGGCACCGCGCGCGCAGCACTAACCTCGGCTCTCTGCGCCCCTGGTATATCTGAGCGCCACGTTCCTGCTGGATCTCCTGCATGTGCGGAGGTGCCGGGAAAGTCGCCAAGGCGCGGCTCTCCACTGTCCGGCAAATCACTCTATCATGCGTGTCCCCCCACACGGGTGCGACATTCCAATGAACGAAATCACCCTGTCATAAACATTATACTCACAAACCACTTGACCATGCAGGCGAAGGGCACTTCGACGACGGCAACAAAGCCTCTGGCACGGCAACACCTGTTGTCCAAGAGGCGGACGCTCGACCAGGGAAGAAGAAGCGGGCAGGCGGAAAGAAGGCGAAGACGACTTCGCAGAGACTCGCCATGGCCGACGGCGAGGTTGACGGATAGACGGCGAATCTGTTGGATGATGATGGGCTTACCGACTTGAAGCGATGCTACTAATTCTGATACACGGCTCCCTGGCGCTAGGTCTTGGTCTGACGCAGTCCGGACGGGCGTTGAATGACTTGAAGGACGGGTTCTTTTGTTTTCACTCTTCTGTGTTAATACTGCCATCGCACTTTTCTTTTCCTTGTCTCGTTGCTCTCTTTCGCTTTCCTCTTTCTCTTTTCATCCTCTGTTTTACTTTTTTTTTTTTAGATTTGTCAGGACGGTATTCCGTCGCCAGGGCAATGTTTCACCCCGGCGCCGATGGCACTCGACTGGCATATAACCGACGGAACTCGGCGCTCAAAAACGGCCTGTTGGTGGTAGACAGGGGTTCAACAAACAAGCAAACATACACGTGTACACCTCACGCTTTGGTTATGTGATAGGAGGGAGGCTTTCACGAAATTAGCACAGAGTGTAGTGCTCTTCTCGGGTTCTGTGGAGGCTGTGTGCCAACCGCGTCGATCTGAATGGTTCTTGCATCAATCTTGGAAAGGTTTAGATCTGTCGCAAAACGGCGGGCTATACGTGTCCTTTTTCAAGATCTTATTTCTATTCCTCGTTCTATTCCCATTTCCGTTCCTCGTTTCATTCCTATTTCTACGCAAGCGACTGACGGTCAGCAAGCAGGTTACCGTATTTTTTACCCCCAACCCAGCACCAACGGCCAGGCCGCTGGTGGAGACGGCGACCCGCACTCGTCGGGGAGCGTCTCGTACGTCCCCGAGAATCTCCCCGACGCGGCGCAGAACAGCACCAAGCAAGGTCAGCCGGTGGATCTTCTCCACGGGGTCCCCAGAGATTCTCCTCCGACCCGCTTAGGAATGCCTGCATTGCCCCGTTGCAATATTTTTGCTCCTCACCAAGCCCCTGACTAAAAATCATGGATCGGGGGTGCGGGTGGTGGCCTGCATGGCCTACTTAAGAGGCGGAATGGCCGTCTGTCCAACCCTTGTTCCCCGCAGGAACTCGTTGTCCTCCATCTTGACCTAGGCCCTGGGATCGTTTGCTCGTTTCCCAGCCCTTCCCTGCCCTTCCCTGCCCTGCGCTGCAACTGCCCTTTGCAGCTCCCCAGCAGAGGAAAGAGAAGGCATCGAATCCCACCGTCAAAATGGGCGTCTCCGACAAGAAGAAAGAGAGTGAGCATGCTGCGGGCGCCGAGTTCGCGGCCGTGCTCCCCAGGGATGGGAAGTCGTGGTATCAGACGGCGCATATCATCAAGCTCAACCTCCTGCTGATGATTCCGTTGCTTTCCTCCGCCACTGTTGGATATGATGGTAAGAATGTCTCTTCTCCGTCTTCTCCACAAAGCCAGGTAGCTGTGTTACTGACCATGTTGCCATCTTCCAGGCTCCATGATGAACGGCCTCCAGATCCTCACCTGGTTCAAGCGCGACTTCAACAACCCGGCGGGCGCCGTCCTCGGCCTCATTAACGCCGTCTACCCCCTCGGCAAGGTCATCGCCCTGTTCGCCGTCACGCCCGTCGCGGACCGGTACGGACGCAAGATCCCCATGGCCATCGGGCTCGTGGGCTGCATCGTCTTCGCCATCCTGCAGGGCCTGTCGCCCAACCTGGCGTCCTTTGTCGTCGCGCGCGCCTTCCTGGGCTTCTTCACGTCCTTCATCTCCCAGCCCAGCCCCGTGCTGATCGCCGAGCTGGCCTACCCGACGCAGCGCGGCAAGCTGACGTCGCTCTACAACACCTTCTTCTACTTTGGCGCCATCTTCGCCGCCTGGCTGACCTTTGGCACCTTCAAGATCGACTCGACCTGGAGCTGGAGGATCCCGTCCATCGTCCAGGGCGCCATCCCCGTCCTCCAGCTGGCCACGCTCTGGTTCGTGCCCGAGTCGCCGCGCTACCTCGTGTCCCGCGGCCGCTCCGACGAGGCCCGCCGGGACCTGATCCGGTACCACGCCGGCGGCGACGTCGACTCGCCCCTGGTGGCCTTTGAGATGAGCGAGATCGAGCGCGCCATCGCGGCCGAGAACGAGTCGTACTCGGCCAACTCGTGGCTCGACCTGGTGCGCGGCGCCGCGAACCGCAAGCGCACGCTCATCGCCGTCATCGTCGGCTTCTTCAGCCAGTGGAACGGCGTCGGGGTCGTGTCCTACTACCTGACCCTGGTGCTCAACACCATCGGCATCCGGGACCCCAAGGACCAGACGCTCATCAACGGCATGCTCCAGATCTTCAACTGGCTCATGGCCACCTTCGCCGGCGCCATGATGGTGGACCGCCTCGGCCGCCGCACCCTCTTCCTCATCTCGACGGCCGGCATGCTCGTCAGCTACATCTGCTGGACAGGGCTGACCTCGGGCTTCGTGGCGACCGAGGACGCGCGCATGGGCCGCGCCGTGCTCGCCTTCATCTTCATCTTCTACTTCTTCTACGACATCGCCTGGACCCCGCTGCTGCAGGCCTACCCCGTCGAGATCTACCCCTACACGCTCCGCAGCCGCGGCCTCTCCCTCACCCTCATCACGTCCTTCACCGGCCTCATCGTCGGCAACCAGGTCAACCCCATCGCCATGGGCGCCATCCAGTGGAAGTACTACATCGTCTTTTGCTGCCTGCTGCTCGTGCTGCTGCTGCTCGTCTACTTCCTCTTCCCCGAGACCAAGGGCCGCACGCTCGAGGAGATCCGCGAGGTCTTCGAGGGCCCCGCGACCCCGACCGCCATGAGCCTCAAGGCCGAGGAGGCCGCCGGCGGACCGGCCTACGGGGACGGCCAGGAGAAGCCGATGCAGTCAAAGCATGTCGAGTCTGCAAAGTGATGCCGTGCGCTGTGTTGCGGTCTGTATAATGGGAGAGAAAGGAAGAAAAAAAAAGAAGAAGAAAAGCTTTACGAGGATCCTGGCGGTGCGGAGGAACACATCCATGATTATCGACACAAAAAAAACGCAGGCTTCCCATGAATCTGGGCTCTGGGGCGCAGTGGGTCAGCTCGGGGAGGCCAGACCCTTGCCCCCTGGTACCTGGTAGAATATCTCCCGGTGACAGCCGCAAGCCCCAAGCCTCGGGCCAATAAATTACCTAATGCATCATCTTTACCACTTCCCCGGGATAATTCCGCCATCCGTGCGTGCGGGTAGTCTTTTTATGGGATACTATCCTGGATATGACCAGACCCGGTTGACACGAGCACAAGAGTAGCAGACCCCTACCTCCTGGGTCCATCTGCTACCTACCACAAATGACCAACAGTCAACTTCCTGAGCCTCCGTTGGAGCATCGGCCGCCAAAGGCCTGATTCCTCCCTGGGTTATCCAGGTATCGTCGCAGCAGCAAAAGTAGCATGTTGCCTTGACACTTGACAGTTGGGTGATAGCCTTCATGCGATGTGCCTACAAAGCACCTGCGAGAAGGGGGCGGGCTGGTGGTCGGCCTTACATTCCCTATTCCTGTTGTTATTTTTATTGGCTTCCTACTGTTATTTCTGCTTTATTCCTATTCTTTTTGTTGTGGTTGGCGGGCGCAGGTGCAATAGTAAGCAACTGCCTGTTAAGCCATCATGCACGGCGACAGCCGTGCCCACCAAGAGCAAATCGGCAGCAGAAATCTTTGGCGTTGTAAGTTTTCTATAGCCCTTCTGGGCCCTTGCTCTTCTTTTTGGCAATCACGACTTGTCGCGACTCACAACCTCGCATGAATGAAAGAGAAACCCTTGGGTGGTTCAATACTGGCATTTAGCATCGACGGGGATCAAGAGAGACCGCAAAAGGGGCTCGCTCTCTCCATGTCATCCGTCGGAATAACAAAAAAAAAAGAACAGATGGGGGTATATAAAATGATCAAAAGAAGGAACCCGCTGGGCACTCTGCTTCCACTTGCCCGCGCGGGTTCGGAAGCCGAAGAGAAAATGCCAGTCAAGAGATGAAGTAAAACAAGGGTGCGTTGGAGGAAGGCAGCGAGGGAGAGGTAACACCCGGGCTCAGGTGAGACTTGGGGTGCAGAGGGGGGAGGAGAAGGGAAGACAAGGACAAACCCCACAAGCAAGGCTCAACACCAGCCCCCAAAACACCGCACCAGCACCGATCTTATCCTCAACCGGTTTTGCCTGCTCTTCTAGATCTATCCGGCTCTCGGTATCTCCCTTCGCCAGTCCTTCACCTCCTCCATCGTTTAGCCGTCAACTAGGAGGCTTGAAAGAATAAGAACAGGAATAAGAAAACAAAGCCCAGCTCCGAGCGCGCCGATCCATGGTTATTTTGGGGGAAAAAAAGTGTGTTGTAGTTTTTTGTTTGTCTCCGGTTGCTTTTGTGTAGCCCGATGCGCCACCTTGGAGTCCATTCCACCTCCTCAAATCCCTACTCGTTGGCGTGAGCGACTACCGTCTCGCCGATACGC
The DNA here is from genome assembly GCF_000145635.1 of Gaeumannomyces tritici R3-111a-1. Lineage (NCBI taxonomy): Eukaryota > Fungi > Ascomycota > Sordariomycetes > Magnaporthales > Magnaporthaceae > Gaeumannomyces > Gaeumannomyces tritici. The sequence goes on from NW_008804550.1 coordinate 1,537,152, forward strand.
TCATTGCCAGATGCAGACGTATGTCGGCCGGGCTTCAACGGGTGACGAGGGGCCACAATGCTGCGAGCAATTTAGCCCTTGGCTTCTTTGTTCGTGTGCTCCGCGAAGCCTGACTCGGTCCGAAGAGAAGGGACTGCATTTACCCCTGAACAGAAATCAGACGAAGATAAAAAATAAAAATAAAAGGGGAAACATGGAGCAGAGTGGGAAGAGGGGGGGAAAATAGGGGAAATGTGGCCGAGGTTGGAGACCATGCAACCCAACGAGAGAAAGAAGGACAAAAAAGAACGCGGGACCTGTCTCGCAAAATGCAAGAGTGGCGCCCGACGATCCTTCTCCCGTGTGCTGTTCATCCCTCCATCCATCAGTATGGCAAGAATGCCATATATATCTAAAGCCGAAGCCCCGAGTACAAAAGTGTTGAACATGTGAGAAGAGAATTTGGAAATAATAAACGAGAAATGCGGCTCCTCCACCGTGCCTCGCAAGCCATCGAGGCCCGCGTCTCCTCTCCCCTGCCCACCATCGCTGCAAAAAAGAGCATGGCGGAACATCCTCTTCACCCGTCCACCAACTCCTCCTGCTCCTCGTCCCCTCTGGTAAAAAGAAAAGACATAAAACGTCGTTAGCCTCGTGGGCAAGTCTTGTTTCGCGTGGCTTTTTTTTTTTGCAGAAAATCAGGCTGTTAACGGGCGTGACGCTTTAAAAGTTGCGGGTTGGGAAAATGGCGGCGTCTTTCCCATTCCTTTTCCTATTCCCTTTCGGGTCTTTCTCATTCCTTTTGGGCATTCCAATCCGCTTTAAAACGTTCGTCATCACTCGTTTCGTCTGTTCTGTCGAAGCCTCAAGTCTTGATCGTGACTAAACTCTCAACTACTGCGCGACATGGCTTGTTGGGAGCCTCGGGGTCGAGGCCGCCATGGCAGGAACTGCCTGAGTGTGGCCGTCCATGTCGTGAGGTCAACTGCCTCGTTGCCCAGCCTAGCAGTCCCGGAAGTGTGCGTGGGTGCTGGGCTTGACGACTGCAAGGTCGGTCTCAGGTGTTGCTGGGAACATTGGTGTTTGGCACCGATGGGTACAGGTTCAGAATCTGACCCTGGAGCTGACTGAAACCGCTGAGAGAGCTGCGACTTCTATGTCGCGACCTCGGTTGGCTCAAGCACTTGAACCGATACCTGCGCATGTGGAGGATTATTGGGTAAGCCTCTCTTCTCAATATCCTCGCCTCCCTTTCACAACACTCAAACGCCAGTCTTGAAGATGGGGATAGCCATACGGTGACTGCGGCGGATCTGAAATCCTACGAAGTTGCTGCTTAAGCTGCTCCTCTGGGGACTGGTGATGCGATGTAGCGTTTGACGCCGGCGAGCCAGGCACCGAGGGCGTCCCGGGCATGTGGTGGGATATGGAACCGCGGGATGCGGGGGGCGTCGACGGCACGTGGTGCGTCAGAGGGCTCATCGGGGGAGGCGTCGTCGGGTTCATCGTGAGACCTGGTGTCGTGAATACAACATCGGCCGGGCCGCCAAACGGTCCGACTATTCGAGACTGGTCAGAACAAGCCGAACTGGCCGCCGCGACGCCTGAGGTGCCCTTACCTTGCGATGCGGGACCCATCGGGCCAATGGCGCCAAGCGGGCCCATCGGGCCAATGGAGCCCAGAGGCAAGGGGCCAAACATGTTCATCGACTCCAGCGGGCCCAGAGGGCCGATGAAGGGCTGCCACACAGGGCTGAACTGGGGTCGCATGTGCATGGGTGCTGTCGTGGGAGACACGGCCTCCCACGGGTCCATCAGGCCAAGGGATGACTCGGGGAAGTACGAGGGCGGCGGCGGTGATGCCTCCGGCAGCATGGGGGACGTTGCTGAGAGATCAAGAGACAACGACGAGGGCGACTGCAGCACCGAATCAGGCTGGGGATTCGGGAACCTAAACGTGGTGTTAGGAGAGAGCTCGTCCTCGACGCCGCCGTCGCTGTAGTTCAGGTGACGCGCGGGCTTGCTCAACCCCATGAGGCCACCCCCAAGCGTGAAACTGTTACCGCGTCGATGGACGCTAGCTCGCGCCTTGGAGGTCGACATCATCAGCTGCGACCGCAGGCTGCCTTCGTAGCCATTCGTAAAACCGCCCCAGGTGGCGTAAGGGGTGCGGTACTTGGACGAATCCCTGTTATTCTGGACCTGGAAGTAGGGGTACTTGTGGGAGACGCCTGGGGCTTGCGAGGCTTGCTGTGATGTCTGCTTCTGCGACGTTTGTTGCGGCAACTGTTGCTGAAGTTGCATCTTTTGCTGTTGCTGCTGCACGTACGGGGGAAGTGGCACTTTGGACTGCCGGGGAGCGGGCTGACTGTTCACTCCGATAGTCTTTGCAACACTGCTGTGAGAGGACGCAGGCAGAGAATTCCGTCTCTGGATGACGCCGGCACTTGGCTTGCTCCATGTCCTTGGAGGGGGCGGGCCAAGGGGGGCTCCAACAGCCGGGCGAGCCGTCGGTGGAGTTTGGCTGGGAGGTGAGATTGCAGAAGCTGAAGATGAAGAGGTGAGGAGTGAGAGTGAGGGCTTCTGGGAAGACGAAGGGGTGGCGATGGGCGTGATGGGCGAGGGCGTGACGGCGGCGACCGGGGCAGGGCTGGGGGCGGGTGCAGATGAGGTTTTGAACCGTGAATCGGCTGTCGGGATAGCGGAAGGCTGGGAAGCAGGAAGAGTGGGAGGAGGCATAGCCCCCTTGGGTACAAACGACTGAGGGGCAAAGGAAGAGGTATCATAGGCCGACTTGCGCGGCTTGTACACATACGGCTTCTCCGTCTTGAGAGCGCCGGGCGGTAGTTTGGGCAGCGGGATCGGGGTATATGACCTACGCGGCTCAGCCGATGACGACGGGACAGACGGACGCCGCGCGGGAGGGGGCCGAGGGATCGTATCGAGGAAGTTGCTTTTGGGGTTGTGCCGAGGCAACACCGGGTCCTCAGTGTACTGGGCGCGCAGGTCTGTCGAAGCCATGCCCAAGTAGTGCCAGACATGCATCTCCTTGCCCAAGTCAACCGCAACCTGCTCGGGGTTCTTGCACACGTCCTTCTCGCACGTGTGGAACTCGGCCCACTTGAAGCCGTCGATGAAGACGTCATCGGCGCGCGGACGCTCCTCGCCCATGCGGCGCGTGGCGTGGATCTCGGCCTTGGCTTTTGTGGACGTCGGCATCGGCAGGGCATTGCGCGATGCCTTGGGCAGCCTGAACTCGGACGGGTCGGGCAGCAACAGCCACTTCCACCCCACCTCGACTCGGTCGCTATCCTGAGTTAGTCCTCTGCTCTTTCTATTGCCGTGAGTCGAGTTGTCGTACCCGTGTGGAACGATGTCCAGAAGTAGTGTCTCTTCGTCGTGTCTGTTTTCGACCACTACTCCGGCGAAAATATCCCCACGGTAGTATTGAACTTGGCATATCGCGCCCTTCTCAAGGGCCGCCGCGCTCTCTCGGACGCGCGCGTTGCTCTCGAGCGCGTATCCGTCCAGCTTCTTGTCTCGCTTGACGCGGTGAAATCGACAGCTGAACTCGAAGGCCTGCTCCTTGTATTCAGTACCATCCTCACCAAAAATGGGCACCTCAGCCTCCTCGACAAAGACGCCGGCTGCCGCGGCGCACGTGCCGTGGTACGACCTCGGGCACTTCTTCTGAGAGCACTGGAAGCACGCGCCCCTCTTGGAGCGGCAGTACAAGCACTTGAGTTCCAGGCGCGCCTTGCTGATGTTGGCCACGTTGGCCACCGTGTCCTGGCCATCCACAGTCTCGATGTACGGTTCGGGAAGATAAAGCGCACAAAGACGGTGGGCTTTGCGTCCATCGTCCGTCGGCAGAATCTCGGAGCCCGGGATGTTGTTCGGGCACAGACAGCACGGGGGTTCCACATGCGACTTGATGCGGAGCCGAATCTTCTTGACCTTGGGCCGGCCCTCGATGTCATCACCGGTTCGCTTCCTTTTGCGGCCCGGGGCCCTGACCCGTACAACAATACCCGAAGGAGGAGTGGGCAGGCCGGCCATGGCCACATCGTTGTCTTCATCTTCGTCGTCATCGTCATACTCGTCCTCCGTCTCCTCGTACTCGGTGCTCTCTCCGCGGAGCTTCCGCTCAATCTCGTACACGTCAACCCAGACGCTGTCCTGGGCCTGCGCGCATTCGCACTTCTTGGCGATCTTTCCCATTGGAAGCCAGGTGTCCAAGGCAAAATTGACAGCCTCTGCGCAGTTGTAGCCGAGATTGTAGCCCGAGTGGTACCCGTATGGATACGTGACCACGAACTCGCCAGGGTAGGAGACGCACTTGTTCACCTTGATGTTGTAGTGCTGCTGCAGGTGAGCAGGGGAGATCAAGAAGGCCTTGTGGCGCAGAAATTGGTCGCAGGCCTTGGCATCGGTAGGCCAGATGCTCCTCATCGCCGCCTCGAACCGGCGCGCATCGCCTTGGGAGATGCTGTACCACTGCTTCGGGGCGCCGAAGTGGAGGTAGTTGATGCTGTAGAGGTCAACGTCCTCCAGGTGCCAGGCGAACGTGGCCTTCCACATGCCCAAGTAGAGGTAGGCAGTGTTGACTCCAGGAACCTTTGTCCCAAGGATATCCAGCAGGTTCGGCAGCTTGTTGAGGTTCCAAAGATCGGTCGATTCGTGGAACAGTGTACCAGGCAGATCAGCACCGTAGAGCGGCTGCGCAAAGGTGAGAGTCTTCCAATACGTGCGCTCCAGTTCCTCGCAACGCTCCGGCGTGTAGTCCGAAATGTCCATGTGGTAGTCCCAGTCTTTGAATGCGGCCTCGTCAATGACGGCCGAGCCCTCGCGCCTGACGTACTTGCGACGGGCCGAAGTGGATTGGATCTGGGGCTTGGCCTGTCTGACGCCTCCCATGCGGCGAGGCACATTGGACAAGACCTCATCGTCCTCATCCTCCTCAATCTTAATTCCCGGCTCGGTCTCGATGGTATCGGCAACTGAGTCCTCCTCGGCATTGGGGGACTCGGGCGTCATTGGCCGCGGCTCCGGCTCGGCGGTGGACTCGTTCCTGGAGCTAGCAACGCTCCTCCCTCGACCGCGACCCCGGCGGCCGGCCCTGCGGCCGCGGGTAGGCTGCGCGGAAGACGTCGACGTCGTCGTCGTCGCCGCCGTCGCGGACTTAGTCTTGGGCTTGGGCTTGGGCTTGGGCTTATCGGCGTTTGCACGACGCTCACCCCTGCGCGCAGGAGGCTGGTGCTCACTCTGGTCACAGAGCTGTCTCCATTGGGGAAGGTTGTAGGAACGCTGGTGCAGAATGTTGACTTGACGGTAGGTCCCATTGGATCCCATGATGTCTTGTTTGATGGGTTCTCGCACTCGAATAGTCTTAACAAGATCATCAATCGGGGGCAGCGAATCTTTCCACTCCTGAGGGGGGATGATCTTGATAATTCCAGACTTCATGCCATAGGAATCGACTTCTGCCATCTGCGAGCATAGCGACAGGGTAGTTAGCATGTGCTTTATCGGAGCGCCGAGGCTCAGTGCAGCTCAATGTGTGAGCGAAGGTGAGAAGTGCCACGTCTGGGTTTTCACTTCAGGCTAGGCTCTAACGACTGATTTCCGGGCCGAAGGTTGGCACTACATACAAAGCGCTTAAAGTCCCGGAACTGTACCATGGTCGGACGGAAGACAGGAACGGTGCCGGACCATTCGGCCGGGAGGACTGGGCCGATGTCATCGTCTTCAGGGTTGGGCTGAGGCTCAGCCGGGGCATCAGCCTCGGGCGCATGGGGTGGGGGGATAGGTGCATCGTCTGGCTGGAGGTCGGCAAGGGTGTCATCGAGGTCGCTGAGCTCCGAGTCGCTGCCGTCGAGCTTCATGGCATTGTTGCTGTCGGGCGGCGAGTGGAGGCCGGTGGGCTTCGCAGCGGCCGGGGCGACGACGGCGATTGTGTCGGCCGACGGGACGTGGTCGGCGTCTTCGCTGGACATGATCGCGGCGAGCAAGGTGGTAGTTCGGGGTGCTCACAGGCGACCAATGCCCGACGCAGGGGGGCCGGGATTTGGATGGGCGGCGCGACTCCCTCCAGGCCGACGGTGGTGGGCGAGGCTGTTATTTTGGTCGGCGTCTCAACTGGCTCGGGCGCGAAAATCACGCAGGAAGGGAAGGCTGGGCTGGGCAGAGGCAAGCGCTGGCTGCTCGAGAGCAACGCAGGCAGCTCTGTCGGGGCGTCGATTTGGGTTTGACAAGCGCAGGTAAGCTCGGGGAGGGTTTGGTGTGGTGTGGTTTGTCACAGAGGCAGCCCTGTGCAATGCAGTGATGCGATTGATGAATGGGCTGGCCTGTGCTGCTCAGTGGTGCCTGCCCGTGGTGGCAGCTTTGCTTGCTGGGAAAGGTCAACTGCGGTGGTGGTGGTATGTGCGTCGCCTTGGTGTGTGTGCCTTCCCCAAATGCTCTGCTCCGTCGCTAACGCAGCCCAGCCAGGGTGCACGCAAAGCAGTGGGTCGATTCCTGTGCAATCTGAGCTGAGGGGACGAGTTGGAGAGCTGCTGCTGGGTCTGCCTGCGAGGTCCAAATCCAGTCGCAGCCCACGATTTGACGGGATTAATGGAGAAGGCAAGCAGCAGCAAAAGCGACGAGAGCGCACACAACACAGGAGCGACTGCAGCAGCTAACCAAGCGCAGGGCACATCCTGCACCTAGCACGCACACAGTCGCCGATTCGCGCACTGTCGCAAAACCTGGCCAGCCCGCAGGTTTCCGCTTTGGAGGCCAGCCGAATCTTAGTCCCTCGCAAAGTGGATGCCCAGTGTATCAACTGCGAAGGCTGAACCGGACCGGGGATGGCGCCAACGATGGTCTGTTATGGCTACTGTCCCTGAGATGGAGGCCGTCTTTCCTCGCGGAGAGGGAACAGCGTCCTGGCAATGGCTCTAAAGGGATGTGTCCGGGCAATGTGCAATGGGCAATGGGGCGTGCAAATTCAACATTGCACACACCTTCCTATCTCCATTTTGGGCGCGAAAAAATATTTTCTTTGGTTTTCATGACCACGCAGTTTTGCACTCCAGGCCACCCCTGACATAAAATTGTGATTTTGTGCCAATGTTCAATTTCCTTCCTTTTCTCCATTCCCCTTCTCCTTTTGCCTTCTCCACAAGTGACATCCCCGACACGATCGAGGCTTGCAGCGAACTCCATGGAAGCGCCAGGAGCCTCCGTCGCCATGTACGGGATGTTTGGCCTGGGGATGCCCGAGATACAGAGACACACCTGCCCCTTTTCCGTCGTTCGCCTGCCTGGGCCGTTAGATAAATGGGCGCGGCGTCGGCGACGGCACCCTTGATGTACATTTGCCACACAAAGCCGCAGGGAATGTACGCCAGATTTTTCCCAAAGAGACGGTGGTTGGTGGCCGGGGGGATCGTCTGCCCTGGTCAAAACGGGACGGGAGCCTGCCCTCTGGCGCAACCAATGCCTGGGTGCCTGGCTGCCCGTGTAGCGCGAAAGAGTGCATGTTGATGTCGAGAGGCGCCTCGCTCTGCGTAGTGGACCCGCTTGCCTGCTCCCCACGTCGTCATATCACGGCGCATGGATGCTCACCGCCCCCGATCACACACACACTCGCACACACACCCACCCTCCCACTCTTCCTCCCCACCACGGGAGGTGGATGGGCTCGGAAACGAGGGGTCCAGCCCAGTGCGCCTGCCGTGAGCGCATCGCCGAGGGAGCATATTTTCTCTTCTCCCTCCCAAATGCCGCAGGTGAGACTCCGAATGGAAGGCAGCCCGCCCATGTTTCAAAAATTATGGAGTTGCATGGCCTCCTTTTCCGTCAGCAAATACCAGTTGCTTTGCCCAAAATCAGCCCGGGCGAGCTGGGGCAGGCTGGGAGTGCGGGAGCTGCCTCGGGAGGTCGGTAGCCTCGGGCAGGCTGCGGGCCATGGTTGCTCCTATCACGGAGCATCTCCGGCAGATTTGGGCGACAACCACGAGCAGCAGCTGGGTAGCCGCACCACACACCATGCATCCAGATACCCATCCTTCTTTGCACAGCATGCCAGCAACCGCTGGTGTCTGTCGCCCAAGGTTCCACGGATCATGAGATCCAGATCCGACGTCAACGAGTAGGGGCTGGGAACTCTAGAAGAGTAGCGGGCAACAATAAGAAGCAAAGTAATCGAGCAAGGTAGGGGGGAAACGGTCTGTCTCGTGTCTGCCCGCCTGCACATCACCACTAGTGTCGCCATCGATCGGGGGGGTTTGTTGGAGGGGTCGACACTCACTCCCTCGCGATTGTTGCTTTTGCTAGGCCCGACAATGGCCGCCGCAAATATCTTTTTCTTCTCTCGGATTTCTTTTCCCTTCTCTTCTCCCGTTCTTCCCATCTCCTATTCGACACGGTTGGCATTGCAGCTGCAGCGTTGTGTTGTTGCTCAATATTCCGTCTAGTTGCCCCTCCATCCCCCCCTCCTTTCCTGTTCGCTGTCGCTGCGCAATATCAAAAATTTTCTCTGCTGCGTCTCGTGAGCACCAATGACAGGCCTGTCGTGGCTGTCAGGTTCTTCGTTTTTCCACCCTCGGGCCAGACCCAGCCCAAGGTGCAGCTGCAGTGCCGACTCGAACCGCGTCGACCCTTGGCCCAAGGACCCAGGCCGTGCGGGTGGGGCGTGGCCGTGGGCGGGTCTGGGGACTCCACCACATGTACAAAGCAACAGCAGGGCCTGCTTCCAACTCTTGGTCGGAGCCAATGCACGCCACGGCGGCCTGCGTCCTGCCTGAGGCGGCCTGAGGCATTTGGCGCCCGATCTGAGTCACGGCATCTGGAGTTGGTGTGCGTCGGGCGTCGCTGGCCATGTTCAGGCTAAAGTCCCCTGTCTGGGCGAGGACATGGAAGCCTCAACATGGCTGCGCTGCACGTCACTAGCACGTGCCAAGTATAGCCCCGAGGTGACGAAGCAGGAGCCCCAGCCTCGACGTCTGTGCTCAGGATTTTGCTCGTCGGAAATGCGACGCGGCTGAGCTTATCGTCGGTTGGCTCCGTCTTTGATGCGCCGACGAACCACCAACCCTATTAGTACCTCGGTAACTCACTGTGCCAGGTCAAGCCAAAGGATGGATCGGATGCGAGGCCTCTTCTCGCACCCATCAATCTCCAGCCCATCACCCCGTCTTGTCCTCTCCAGTTTCTGAATCACGCTTATCATCAAGCGAAGGGCGATGGGCCAGCGCGCAATGCAGTGACGCAGGTAGAAAAGTGTCCACCTTCCTCAAACGTCCGAGCCTGGGCGCCGGGCCGGCTACAGGGGTCCTGGACCGCACGGGACTTTTCGAGGGGACCTTTCGGCCGGAGGAGATGGTGTGTCACCTCATTCCGCTCGGAGGCCTTTTGCGTGCGAGGGCCGCTTCGGACCGTTGCGCATCGTGATTTTGTTATATCTTGCCTTGGCTATGCGGTGACCACGATCTTCAGAAGATGAAGGGACAACCCCTGCATTTCCTTTGCGATCGTCCTCAAAACCGGGATCGCGCATTGCGACGATTCTAGATATGCACTGACAACACCCCCATTCCTCCTCAACATCACTTATAATCCGTATAGTGTATATGATTCCATGTTATGTCGCCGTTGGAGAAGGATGCATTTATCCCGTGGGAATACCCTTCAAGGTGCTCTGTCCGCCTAACCCTAGGCGCCAAGCGCTTGCACTTAGGGAGCTCGAAAGCTACCTGCGCGATAAGAGCCATAATCCACACCCCAGTCGGGCACAGAGCTTCATAGAGACGTGAAGCTAGTCTCCTAAGCTGGGCAAGTTGCTCAAGCAGGGGTTTGCACTGGTTCATAAGGTAAAAGGAAAATACCAACAGGAACCAGAACAGGAAACAGGAATAAAAACAAGTGAGTAAATAGGGCAGGAAAGAGGACAGGACACTGGAGAGGAAATAAAACAGGAAATATAATAAGGAAACATGACAGGACAACAAGACAGGAAATAGGCGCATAAGACATATTGGCGACGTCAGAAGCGGAGATAGCCTCAAATTACAGGTTATTGAGTATTCATCATTAATCTGACCATCAGGCCCCTAGTAGAACAAATTCCGGGCGCTCCAGTTGGTAAATCGGCGGAATTGCCCCCAGATCTTATACTGAATGAACGAGGCCATTCACAATTCACCGCGTGCTTCTCCGCAATATCATCACCTCCTTCCTCCCTTCTGCGTCCCAGCTTTCCTCCAAGCCACGTAACAGCCTTTCTCCTTCTGACCACGTTTTCGGCTTCACGCGGCGCGCTTCCACCACATGACCGACCCCAATATATCTCGTGGGTTTATGGGGGAGTGTTACAGCACACCCGAGGCAAGAGAGGAATTGCGCTTCATGGCATCCGCACTGCGACACCGTATCGCCATGCAGCGGATGTCCAGGCGGTTGATGGACAGGGAGCGGATGGTCGCGCAAAGCCGCCGACAAGCTCCTGTCGTGCAGATTCCCGTAAAGCACGAGCCACAAGAACCCAAAGGCTCGAGGGAATCAACCATCTCCCGGCTGGAGAAACTGCCGGCGGAACTGAAGACGGAAATCTGCTCGTATCTGGACTATAAATCTGTCCTGAATGTTTCGATGACGAGCAGGCGACTGTAAGTACCACTTCGGTTCATTCCGACCGCTCCCTCACGTCGAGCTCATCTGACACAGACCGCCGCCGCCGCCACGACAGCCACTACGACATCGGCCCAGCACGGTGCACCTACAACGTCAAGACCGAGTTCCTCCTCCGCGCCCAGGAATTCAGAAAGCACAGGCCTACAGGGGTGTACGAGTATAAGGACAGACAAAAGAAGCCCGGCGAGGTCCTGCGCCGGCTGGTCATGACACCCTCGGGGAGGTATGGGAACCTGGCGTGTTTCCGCTGCAACGTGGTCTTGGCGGCCGAGGAGTTTTCCCGGCACCAGCGCAGCAGGTCGAGGCTCTCCCGGTTCTGCTTGAAATGCGGCCGCGCCGCCTCCCTCAAGAACCTAGCGCTCGGCCCGGAGATGAAGCGGCGCTCTAGGGCTTCTGGAGAGGCCACGGGCGCCAGCGAGTAGACTGGGTGTGGCTCCTAGCAGCGAAGGTCACTCGGCAGTTGGGGGAAACAAGGGGGCTACAGGGATTGGAGGACGTCGGGGGAGGCGTTGACATTGCGATGATCTTTGGAGTTTAAGCGGGGACATATCGTCGACCTGATAGCAGATGCGGTGCACATATTTCTGGAGTTTTGAGCGGTGGTACTTCTTCTTTCCCATTTTAGCAGGATCATTTAAAAGTAACTTGCGAGGTAGTAATACGATTTCAACCCACATTCGAATGGGGAATCCGGACATTCGAACAGCTCCTCGCTTGGCAAAGATAATGGGGAATGGACAAGGCTACAGAAGCACGCCCGCCATAAAAACGATGGCAGTCTCATCTAAACAATAGAAACGCTGCTAGTGATTTCAGGACAGGTCCCAGGGAAGTAGGAAGCAAAAGAGGAAAAAAGATAAGAATGAAAACAAGAAGAAAATAGGAATGGCAGTAGGAAAAGACGCAATAACGAAATCAGAGGAAAACCAGGAATGACAATAGGAATGATAACAGGAAGGAAGATAAGGGCAGGAAAGCTTACGGCGCTAGCAATTCTACTCAATCCTTGGGACCTGTCAGACTGCCATCTTGTTTGTGGTGGGCATGAAAAGGACAAATTTAGGTGAGTCGATGCAACGGAAAGGAATTCGAGGTTGAGATGCCATATTTTACAAAGCGTCGTTTCGGGGTCTCAGGGCAACAACAGATGTCGAAACACGGTCCAATAATGGGGGCGGATATGGTACTGTAGCGTTGAGAGGTCGCAACGGCGCAACTGCAGAGCCCCTTCATCGGTGCCGCTATCGCTTTATAATCCCAACAGAGGCGATTCCTTCCTGTCGTGTTGTCGCGTTTTATTGACCCCTGTCGCGTCACGCGGGTATCGGCTCGGTGGTAGCCCTAAGGTACCTGGGTGCCTGGCTGCATCCCTTGGGTTGTGGAGGGTCCGCGTCTTGTTTCAAAAGAGCCGCGCTAATGGACAGCTGGGCCACACACAAGACGCAACCTCGCACAGCCCCCAGCCTGTGGAGGGCTAGTGAGGCTGGAGGGAGCTCCCGGATTGGTCGGCGGGGGCTTGTTTGCGTCATAATTGGATAAGCAACCCGGAACATCTACCGGCCTATCACGGCGTGATTCGGCCAGGCTCGAATCTAAGAGCACTGGGCTAGGAGGCGGACCCACCAATGAATGTTTTGGGAGCCTTCTCAAGTTATCAAATGGCGTCAACTCTTGTCTCATATCTGCCATAATGTACCACAAGCATCGCCGTCATTTTCTCCTCGGCCCTTTTTCTAGCCGCCACGCATCCAGAAGACGGACAAGAAAACCCCCGGCTAGCGGCACTGCTTCGCGACGAAGAAGCGGGCCCACAAAAGGCACGACTCGCCCAGCGCCAAAGTCAGGTGGCAAAAGCGTCCAAGATGGGATGCTGGGGTGGGCTTGTCATGAATGCTTCAGGGCCGTTGGCGTGTTGAGCTTATTGGCCCGCGCAGGCCTTGGTTGACGTACTCCACTCCCCGTCGGCAGTGCGTCGATGGATCTGCTGCATGGATGCGGAAAGAAGGAAAGGAAAAAAACAAAGCACGGAGGAAAAAAAAAAGGGCAAGGAACAAGCAAGAAGGGGGGCAACGTTGCGCTACGTGTGGTGGTGTGTCAAAAGGGGCTCGAGGGAACGCTGCCGACACAGACACCCGCGCGACGGCCCTATTGCCCTATTGGATGCCCTATTGGATCACGCGGCTTCACCATTTCTTCTCGGAGCGGTTCATCTGATATGCGAATCCCGACGCTTGCTTGGAGAACGGCGCATTTCCGTCCGAAGCACGACCCCTGTGGCTCCTCCGGGAATAAAGCACACCATATCAGGTCGTATTTGTGCTCTCAGACAAACGGTGTCTGTTGGTGTCGGCTCGACTCGCCCGCCATCGCGCTGCTGCCGTGAAGTCTGATCTGTGCTCGCCAGGCCCCCCCTACTGTGTATATCGATCGACGGGGTATTAATAGAACCAACAAGAGGTCGCTTCGACACACGCCGTGGGGCCCTGCTCGGGCGGGCCCCTGCCCTGCACAGCGCAGCCCCCCGCCAGTGGCAGGCTCAGGAAGGGCCGCTGTGGCAAGCAATGTGGAGAGCACCTCGCACCGGCCGATGGGAATGGGTAAAACTGCCACCCGCGCTGGCCCTGTCATCACCGGGCAGGGGGTTTTGTTTCATGGTTCAGGCCACATCCGCGGCGGTGCTGGGTGCTCAATCGCCCCTGGATCATGGCTACCCCCGAGACAATTTAATTGATACACCAAAAGGAAGCATGTTATTTACAAAGCAGTTTCCCAGCGAAAAGCCAATTTAGAAATTCACAAAATATCAAGTACCAAATACATAAGCAATAGTTTTAAATAGCATTTTTCTTTAAATTTTTATAATTTTCCTGAAGTTTATACATTTGATTGTTTTTTGCTTGCCGGAGGCTGTTGAGTCGATGTATCAGTTAAATTATCTTGGAGGTGATGGCTTCCCCTCCACTACAGGCGCGTTCTTGTTCGCATTGAAACGAGTGCGGGTAGCCTGCCATGGGTGCCCGGTCCGCCTCCAGTCAAGGAGCTTGATACTTGGGCAGGTATATACCCGCCTTTCTGGAATCACGATGGCAGCAGGAATCTGCTGGGAGTTCCTCTGCCCAAGTCAATATTCAATTTGACCCAGACAACTTCTTTTTTGATACCGAGTTGGCGGTATCACTTCTCCTTTCACTTCTTAATCTTTTCTTTCTCTGCTTCTTATGGCTGGGCCAGTGGCCGTTTTCTTATCCCCTTGAACAACCTGACCAGCATCTGTTGCAGGCGCCAGCAGATCGGAAAATAACACAGGATTGGAAGCACACTTGGACGACAACTGAGCATTGGGGCTGTTGTATTTTTGACCGTTTACTCGGTTTTCATTCATTCTCAACTGGATCTAGCTTTACAAAATGGCAGTCGAGTCAAGGGGCTCGACGAGCTCGAGGCTCGGCCGCAGCCTCATGGCGGTGCCGTTTTTTCTCCTTCTTGGCACCATCGTTATACTGATGCGGAACGGCGGGGAAACCGATGTGTTGGGTCAGATATCAAGAAGGGTAGGCAGCGATGACCGGACCGGGGTGGTCAACGATTTCGGCCCCTGGCGGGAGACGATCGAGACCTTCATATCGCCCGAGACGGCCGATGCGATCGAGCGTGATCGTCAGCTCCGCCGCAGTGTTGGTGCCGCTGTCGACTTCACCCGCGGCCTGACCAAAGATCTCGCCGAGCGCTTCGAATTGCCCTCCCTGATGGAAGCCTCGGACAGCCTCGCACTGGTCAGGAAGAACCTTGAGGGCGGCGGCACCAGGGGCACACCGACGACTCCCGGCTCCCCGTCACTCAGCAAGCGCCAACAGCTCTTCCCTAGCGTTTCGGGCCTGCCAGGAATCCCGGGGATCACAGCGCCACTATTCGGGGGTTCCACAAAACCTGATGCGACAAGGGATGCGAATGCACCCGCGACATCAACGGAAGCATCAGGCGGCGGCCTGCTCGCGGGCCTGGGCAACAAGGCGCTTGACGCCATCCTGTCACCGCTCAAGGATGCCGTGAGCGGTATCACCAGTAACCTGGCCGGCGCCGGCATGTTTTTGGGTATCGGTATCGGCGCCGGCGCAGCGCAGGGCCTCAACCTGTCGTCTGCTGACTCGATCAACAAACTCGCCGCCAAGATTGCCGCCGACAACGGCCATAAAGCCACGGGGCTAAACCCCACCATCCAGAGCCTGGGCCAGGGCGCATCGGCTGCCATCATCGGGGCCCTCAACGTCACGGGTGGCGGCGGAGGCGGCGGCGCCCTGAAATCTTTCAACATCACGTCGCTGCTTGGCGGCGAGGCGCTGTCTAGCGTCGCTCTCAAGTTTGCCGATGGCCTCGGCTCTGGCGCCGCGTCCGGGCTCAAGCTAGGGGGCAACAACACACAGGTGGCAGCGCCGCCATCCGGATCCAAGGCCAGTGATGTGGCGGGCGCCTTCGCCTTTGGCCTGACAAACTCGCTCACCCGGAGCGTGGATCTTTCGGGCGGGCTGTCTGGTATAACTGGCGGCAAGGGGCTGGATCTATCGGCGGTGGGAAATATATTCCCAGGTATCAACCTGGGCAGCGTAGCCCAGGGTTTCGCCAGGGGGTTTCTCCAAGGTGCGAGCGACTCGATCGAAGCCATGGGTGGCATCAAGTCTCTCATGAACGGGACGGCGCGCATCCCGACCACGGTGCCCAACGGCACCATCGGCTTCAACGACACAGTGGGCGGCGCCTCGAGCGGCTTCGGCCAGGGCCTCGGAGGCCAGGGTGTCCTGGTCGCGACGCAGCTTGTCGCCGAGGCCTTCCCCAACGTCGTCAGTACCAAAAGTTCCAACCAGGCTGGCGGCAAGGTGACAAGCCGTTCTCTCGACGTTGTCCTGCCGCGCCAGCTGGGTGGGGGCGGCGGCAACAACGGCCAGGGGGTCACGATCGGGTTCGGCCCGTCGCTGAACCTGTCGGCCATCATCAACGCGGCGACCGTCTCGAGCGGGCTACAGACGATCGTGGATCTGCTGCGCTGCGAAGGTATCAGCGGCTTTTTCCTGATCCTCTCGGGCCTGAAAAAGAGCGGCACCCTGCCGAATAAGTCGGGGGACATAAACACCACGCTGGGGCCAAACGTCACGGCCACCATCCGCGACATTATACCCAACGGCACCATTTCCTTTGTGAGTAGCGGCAACAGGTTCGAGATTGAGGGCCAGCTCCTCCTCAACGCGCTCGTGGGCTCCATATCCGAGGCTGCCGACGGTATCAAGATCAATGGCAACAAGCTTGTCACCTTTGCCGCCCTGCTGATCGTCCATAGTAAGACATCCCCTCCCCGCTCCCTCACCCTCCTGGCCCCTCTGGCCCTCGACACTGACGGAAGAAAAAAACAATGTACAGTCCTTATCGCGGTCCTCGTTTTCGTCGCGGTGCTCCCCCTGGCCATGGGCCTCGAGGGCGCGCGCAGCATCCTCTCCCGGGCGCAGCTGCCGCAGGCGCTGCCGCGGCGAACCCCGCGCTGGGTCGGGATCCTGTGGCTGTTCGTCACGGTGCCCTCGCTCGTCCTCATCGTGGTCTTTGGCGCCCTCGTCACCGGCGACAAGCCCGGCGGCCACTTCCGCACGACGCACTCCATCGTCGGCCTGATCGCCGTCATCCTGGGCATCCCGGCCACGGCGCTCTACTACGCCGACTCGCGGCTACCGGACCTCAAGGCGCGCATCACGCGTGCGCTGGGCGGCGGCGGCGGCGGCGACCAGGCAAAGGCAGAGGCGCGCTTCATCCTGCTGCGCGCGCTGTCGAACCAGGTCTTCCAGACGCTCGGCACCTCGGCCGTCCTCACCGGCTTCGCCGACCTGGCCGCCGTCTCGCTGTGTCTGACCACCGTCATCGTGTCCTTCGAAGCCGCCATCGCCGTCGGCTTCGCCATCGCGAGCGTCTCCAACGTCGGCCAGCTGATCGCCTGGCTCGACTTCTACATCGCCTGGCGCGTCTCGCGTAGCGGGACAAAGAACCAAGGCGGCGGTGGCAAGGTCTCGCCTTCCTCCGGGTCCGGCACCGACAGTTACGGCCGCGGCCGCGGCCCTCCGAGGGGACCCATCCGTGAGATGAGGAGGCTTTACAGCGAAAAGGTGTAGAGCATGTGTGTCTAGCTGTATTACCACTCATCTTGTATTCCTTTTTTTTTTCTGTTTTCTTTTTTCACCACTTTTTGTTGCTGTGCTGCGTGCTCCCTGTCTAGGGCAGCCGGCCTGCACTCAGGAAACGCGCTCAAGATTATCAAGCCCCCTCCCTTTTATATTCATATGTACCATCTTCTCACCCAACCCCCTGTATGTTTTATTGTTTACTTGTCTATACCTCGGTAGCTATATACCTAGTCAAATTAGCCTTTCTTTTCCTTGTTCGAACAAAATAAACCCCCTCTTCGCCTTTGAGTGAGCATAAATGCATCTCGGACTTCGTCACACGGCCGAGAGGCCAGAGCATACCATCCCTTCTGGCCGGGCACGCATGAAGGGGGGGGGGGGGGGGGGGG
>NW_008804550.1:1566349-1605778 GCF_000145635.1 Gaeumannomyces tritici R3-111a-1
TCTTCTTCTTCTTCTTCTTCTTCTTCTTCTTCTTCTTCTTCTTCTTCTTCTTCTTCTTCTTGACAGTGGAGTGCTGCGGTGCTAACTCCCCAGCAGCGTGCAGTATATGGTGCGTGGAGCTCATCAGGAAGGAGATTAAGCGGAATCATCCAGACACCAAGATCAATGCTATCCTCATAGACTTTTTCCTGTACGATCTGATGAAAGAAAATGAGGCGGCAGGAACCGAGGTTATACCCCACCATAGGACGAGAAGCATCTGGTACTGAGGAGGCCGAGCGGCCATGCCGGAATGAGGGAGATACGGACTGGATAGACCTGGCTATGTCGTTTCCACAACTCAACACTGCCCAGCAGGGGTTCGAGAAGCAAAAAGAATAGAATTGTTGTAAAATGTACAATACAACCGCCCACACCCAAGACGCACCTAATACCAACCGACGCCATCATATCAGACGAGCAAAAAATAGCAAGAGAGGGTGGGCATGGGGCGTATCACCCCATGTCCCAGACAAGCCATAGAGATGGGGGGCTGAGAGCAAAAGAAAAAGAAACAGAAAACACCAATGGGTCTACAGCCGCTGTTGCAAAGAGGGGTAAAGACTTCAAGCAACATCAAGACCAGCCGCACTAGGGTTCATGATCTCATCCATATGAGCCCCCGAGACGGCCCCCTTTTCCTCCTTGAGCAGAATAGCGAGCACCTCGATGGGCGGCCTCAGCCCAAGCCTCTCGGCGCGGTTCCACCGCCTGATGCGCGAGATACCGATGCATGGCTGTGCGAGAGGGGGGACAGGAGGTCAGCCATTGCTTGGCAGAGAGGAAACAAAACGGAAGCGAAAGAATAAATAAAAAAAACTCACCCCATATTGAGAGCTGACATCAAAGTACCGCAGCACCTTCTCGTCCACGTCCAGGTCGCCCTGGTGCACCCGGGGCGCCAGTCGCCGCGACTCGAGCGACCTCCAGTACCGCCCGACCTGCGCGTCGCTGACCTGCTCGGCCTCGAGCTCCGCGGCGGACTTGACAACGGGCGCCGGGGCGGCCGCGGTCGCAACCGTGTAGTGCTGCTCCTCATCATCCTCATCCTCCTGCTCGGGGATGTCGTCGGCCGTGACGTCGACCACCTCGGCAGGGGCAAGGGCGGTCTTCTCCGGGACTGCCGCCACGGGGTTCGGTGTCGCGGCAGCCAGGTCCTTGCCAACGGCCCGGGCTGCCGAGGGCTTGGTGACGCGGTGCGCGAAGCTAAGCTTGGACTGCCGGCCCAGGCCGGTGGCGGCGGCGGCCGACTTGCGCGTCTGGGACATCCTTTCCTCGGGGTGCGGAGATATCGGCCACTCGGGCGGTGTGGGGATGGAAGGTTTGTGGGGGAGGATCCCTGGCGAGATGGGCAGGAATATGGATTTGCACAGATGTCGCCTATGTCCTTTGTAGAAGGTGGGGACGAATTGATGTTATCGAGGTCTGTTCTTGGGTGTCGCTCCGAGTGTTGAAGGCAAGGTGCACCGAAAGACGAATGATGGTGAGTGGAGTGACGTTCGCTGGGGAGCTGAAGTTGGAATTAGGCCCGAATTGGCGGTTAGCTTGGCTGGCGGGGCAACACCAAAGTGACTCGAAAGCACGTGATGATTGTGGATTCACGCATCCTGAACGCAGCCAATGAGGTCTCACCTAGGCTCTCAGTGCCCTGTCCCAAAGGCGCCCCTTTCAAAGCGCGGACGCCCCTTTTTGGCCTTGTATTTCGGGAGGTAGCGGATACGTGGAGAGATTATTGACGCTACTTTAGGGCATGGGGCTGGAAAAAAATTAGAATTAGGTCAAGAAGAGGATCGGAGATGGCTTCGCGGCTTCATGATATCGGCTATCGGCTATTGCTATTGGTCACAGGAAAAGCCCCAGGGGTGTTGGGAAGAAGGAAGAGGCAGGTTTAGCAAATATCAAATAGACAACATCAACCATCTTCCTGGCGAGACCGCCCCTCCTCCTTCTCCTCCTCCGCCATAGCCGCCCACCACGCCTCCAGCCCCGCGACGTCGCACCAGGGCAGGTGCCTGGGCGCCTCGAGCCACCACGGCCCACCGTCCCTTGGCCTGTCGCTCGCGTATTTCTTGAGGCTGCCGCCGTCGAACCTATGGTTCTTGACGCCCAGCAGCAGCACCGCGGCGCCCGGCGAGGGCGCGAACCCGTCCGGGTCCAGGAACACGGTCAGCAGGACGTGCTTGGGGGTGGACGGGTCGGCCAGCCGCGCCGTGCGCTGGGCGTACGACGGCGGCAGCAGCGACGGCTCGGGCCCCGACAGCTCCGCCACCACGGCTAGCACGTTCACCATCCAGTTCTGCTTGAAGGGCAGGAGCGGGATCGCCCGCAGCGGGGTGAGCTTGAGGGGGTGCGAGAGGTCGTGGCAGGCCCACGCGGGCGGCGTGCCGAGCCGGCTGCTGTCCGGCTCCGCGGGGGCTTGGGGTCGCCGCGCGACCGTGGCTCCGGGCGCCTTGGCCCCTGATGCCGGTTTTTCGTGGCCCTGGTTACTGGTGCTGTTGTGGGAATGTTGCCGAGGCCCGCCGTCTGTCGGACCGCCAAAGTCGGGAGCCTCCGCGGCTGCGAGCACTGGCGGCGCGTCTCGTATGGTAGCCGCGGACAAAAACCCGGCCACCGGAAACGGCTGCTTCAGCCCCTGCTTCTGGCCGGCCGTGGCGGCGGGAGGCTTTAGAGTGGCGACGGAAGCGCGGCGCTGAGGAGTGGTCAGCTCATCATCAGCCGCCGTAGACTGTTTGACTGCAGGCCGGGGTCTGGGCTTTGACAGTGGCGTGACGACCTCAAGCACAAGGAACACCGTCGGCCGCGTTTCGGGCGACGAGGCGTCAGGCTGCACGACGCGCAGCCAAAAGTCGTCCAGCCGCACGAAGCAGCCTTCGTAGACCGAACCCTTGTAGACGAGGTCGTGCGCCGCCGGCCGGAGCAGGCCCTGTATGCACACGCCCCCGCCGTCGGCGAGGAGGAGCCGGACGGCGCGGAGGTGCCGGCTGCGCCGGCGCCGGCGCTTCCGGGTCGCGCCGTGGTGACTGGGCCTTGGGGCGAAGATCTGCCGGGGAGCAGCGATGGGCTGGGTCACTGTGTCGATCTTCTCGACGAGGAAGACGGAGCCGGAGATGCAGTCTTGTGAGTCCAGTATCTCGGCGATGAGCGGCTTCAGCTGCGGAGGCTCTTCCCTTTTGGGGTGAGCATATTTGGGCGCGCCCGAGCCATTCTGGAAGCTGCCAAGCCTAGCCTTGGTTGATTGTGACATGAGATCGCATGACAAACACGTCAATGAGCCACGAGCTGAGTTGTATGGTCGGAAGAATTAGACCCTTTGAAAGGTGTGGTGAAGGGTCAAGACAGAGTCACGTTATTACGGATCCATGTTTAGCGCGTTTTGATGTCCATGACGCGGTGAAAGTCAAGCAGGGTGATAAAACCCTAACCCCAAGGGACGACATGGCCGTGCCAATGTTTGGGCTCAGTCCAGCATAAACTACTGCATAAACCGACATTTCGGGGTTTCCCGTTAAACATAAACAGTTCCCAATGCAGACATACAATGATAGCGTTGACCATGGCAGCGGATCACACAAGGTAAACATCAATGCGGGCATGTGTGGTCGAGACAAATGGAATTCCACAACGGTATCAAAGCTAACACTCTACTATAGTAGGGCCAAACGGGGAAGCGGCTGGATCATTAGAAAAAACTGTCAAGGGGAAAAATACTGTGGAAAGCTTTTTCGGCCGGGGGTAATACGAGAAAAGAAGTCAGACGTAATAAAAGCCTCGTGTCGGTGTCGAATAAGCGTCCAAGCCACAGCGCGGGAAGGGAGAAGGGAAAGGGAGTTCCCGCCGAGCAACAAAGAAAGAAGCCGTCCAGTTCTTTAAGGTCAAAGGGGTATAGACCTGCGCCGACTTCATGCCCACATCACCGATGACCCGGAAACAAAACAGATCGCCTGGCTTGCCCGTGGCTGCTTCCTTCCCCCGGATGCTTTGCCGAGATAGCTTATGGGAGTCGGAGTCGTGCGAATAGTGGATCGCATGGTGATGGATGCCGCCGTCCGGGCGACCAGCCACCAGGCATGTATTAATGAAGCCAGGCAGCGCCGGGATAGTCACCATATATGATTGGCGACACCTAGTAGCCGTTCATGGTCATCCTTTGCGAGCCGCGGCTCATCTCGCGGTCAGCGGCGGGCGAGATCGGCCTACTTCCATGGCCCTGCGCGCTGGGGTCCTTGAGAGCAAGCAGCTGCTTGGCACGGAAGGTCTCGTAGTGGATCTGCGAGGTCGTCTCGATGAGGTCCTGCAGATGGGTCCGCAGCAGGAAGTTACGCAGCTGCACAAACTCGCAGTGGTCCTCGTCCTCGACGTTGATGACGCCCCACCTGTTCTGGCGCCCGCGGACCTGCTTGCCGTTGACGATGATGGACTTCTCGGAGCCGACGACGGCGAAGGGTACAGTAGTCTAGATTGGAAGAATGTGTGTTAGGAAATCATATACTCTCGTAAACCCTAGTGCCTTGTGCGCAGCCAAGAGACCATGGGTGGCCACGCAACTCTGGGTAAGCGCTCACCTTTATCTGCTGGTTGACCGAACGCTCATCCTCGTCGAGGTCATCATTATCGTAGGGGTACATCTTCAGGTTGTGGAAGGAGAACTCCTCCTTGATGCGCTCCTTGAAGGCCATGCGCTCCTCAAGGGTCAGGGAGTCGGCCTTGGCAATGACGGGGACGACATTGACAACGTCGGACAGCTTCTTCAGAACGACAATATCGATGGGCTTCAGCGAGTGTCCCGAGGGCTGGATGAAGAACAGGCAGCAGTGAATGCGCGTGTCCTGGATGTAGCGCTCGCGCTGGGCGGTGAGCTCCTTGCGGAGGTATGCAGAGTGCTGGTCCTTGATGTACTTGACGATGGGGTCCCAGCAGCGGTCATTGTTAATCAGGTCGCCGTATCCAGGAGTATCGACAATGTTGAGGCGCAGGCGGACACCGTTCTCCTCGATGATGTGCGACACGGGGTGGATCTCAGTCGTCGACCGGATCACCTCCTCCGGGTGGTGCCTGCCCTTGCTCTCGATCAGGTGCGAGGCGAAGATGGTGTTGATCAGAGTCGACTTGCCCAGACCGGTTTGACCTGTTTGGCGGAAGCACGCAACCATCAGCAACGCGGTCATTGTTGGACGCGATTATATGTTCTCGGGCTCCGCCGCGCAGTGGCAAAGTCACCTAGTCGCGTTGGTAGGTGGATATGGTCCGCCTAAATCACGCCAGGTGCACGATACGGCCAACGTGGCTTTCACGGGCAAACTCACCGACGCAGATAATGTTGAACTGGAAGCCGCGCTTCAGCAGCTTGCGCTCGATCTGGGACGTGATGCTGTCGAAACCGACATGACTTTGTGGGTAGATGGTGGCTGCGGGCATGGACGCCATGGTTGCTGGAGGATGGGCGACTCTGAAAGTCGTCTCGTGCTGCCGCTGCGTGTTTGTGGTCGAGGCGGTCGATTGGGCTGCGTGCGTATTATAGAACCGCGAGGGCGGGAGTGGTGTGAGAGAGTTCCAATTGTGCTGGACGGCGGGCAACGAGAGGTGAAAGCAGCAAGAATGGGTATCTCAAGAAGTATGATGGCGAGCAGGATTGCAAGCCGTGGAAAGCGGCGGTGGGAATTGGGGGACGGGCTCCTGAACAGCCTTTGCTGCCAAACAATAATTTCCGTGCAAGGGGGCACAGCAAGGGTCGGCCAGGTCCCGCAGAAAGGGGAAAGGGGTCGCCTCGCCTGGTTGGCTGTCCAGAGCCCGTGCACGAGCGCTCTTCCCGTTGTAGTGTCCATAGTGCTCCTGCATCTGCAGGCATTGGCCGGGTGCTGGCAGGTGGGGCGACAGCTGCCACTGGGACCTCACCTTCTAATTGCCGGCTGCCAGATCAGCCAATACCACCGCCCGCCACCCTGCTTTGTACCCACCCAGCGTGGCTGGCCGGCAGATGGCGCACGCGCCGAATAATTTTCTACCGGAAACTTCCCTTGGCGACCGACGCCGGCTCCGTGACAGTCGCGGAACACGGCGCATCTCGCCTCACCCTGGAAGCGCCCAATTGGCCAAGGCGAATACGCCCGACACGACCCAATATCTTGCAAGTACCCTGATATACTTGAAGCCCGACCCCCGCGGCCCCATTGACCGGGCCAAGTCAGCCCGTCTCGTTCCAGAGCGAGGCTGGTCCTACCCCGCGACAGCCGACATCCCCCGGGACGATAGCCATTGGCGCACACCGTTGGCGTCATGGCCGCGACCATGGCATCCCAGCAGCTCAGGCTGTCGTACGGCTCACTCCTCCCCAGGCTGTCGCTCTTCTCGCCTGCCCGCTCGTCGAGGTTACAGCTCCGCCGGATATCCATACCGCTCTTCCCGTCACTCAGATTCGCCATCCCCGCCATAAGTCTGGGCCTACCCTCAGTACCCGAGCTCCTAGGGGAGATATGGGAAGGGATCCTGAGGGCGGTGCCAAAAAAGAAGGTGTCGCACATGAAGAAGCGCCACCGACAGATGGCAGGCAAGGCGCTGAAGGACGTCACGGCGCTCTGCAAGTGCCCGGCATGTGGCAACCTGAAGAGGATGCACTACCTGTGCCCGCACTGCCTTAAGAGTAGGGTTACCCATGGATACTGCTGAATTCCAACCCAACGTCCGGTCTACTGACAGCCACTCCTGCAGAGGTCCAGAAGGCGCTCAAGGATAAGCATGCGGAAGACGGCGAGCTCGCCTCTACGGGCAGCTAGCTTTGGTTTACAATTCTCAAGGCCATAGATGTCTATCCGAGCCCCAGATGGCCGCCTTGGACATGGAGTCGGCACAATGCCCGGTCATGCCTGTATGATAATGTATTTCAAAAGGGATATTGCTGGGTGTAGCAGAAGAGTATGGCAACGAACTACCTCGAACGGCCTACCTCTACTACCCGAGGCGGAGGAACCAACATGGCGAGATGGCGCAGCAAACCAACACGGCAAGTGTGATGAACGGGATCTAGACATGCCTGCACCCAGATCCAACAAGGCCGATGGACCGATTTCTCGCTTTGCCACCATAACAAGCAAATGAGACCGGTTCACAAGAGGGGTCGCCTTTCATGGGGGTAATACACGCATAACGGTAGGATATAGCGTTCCATGGCTATAGTAATCAGCACATACGGCTATACCCACTGGAATATACGGGATGCCGTCTGGTTCTGTTAAATTCCCTGGCTGCACGACACGCCAGTCCATGCAGCCCATTGTCCCTTTATGCCCTTGATCCAGCAGCTGTCACCAGTCACTCTGGAGGCCCTACCGCCCCCATAAACGCACTAAAGGCCGCCAGAAATAAGAAGCCTCGCTTCGCCTTGTTAGGGGAGAGGGCCGTGCATTAGTGCTGCGAGCAGAGATTTTACACTAAAGAGAGGCAAACAAGGACAGGGGCAATGGTGGCCGCGACAGGGACGGATATGAGGATCAGCGGCAGAGGCAACAGCAGGCAGAAGAGCACAAAGGGAAACGCTGCCATGGCCATCAGCATCGAGTCCCAAGCCACCTGCGCGACGGTGCTGACGATTCACATAGGGAGGGGGGCGGACACATAAGAGGTGCACTCTTGATTATCGTGCAGGCCAGCTGCATAATATTTGCAGTTTTGGTCTTGCTGCAGCTCGCTTTCGGCCGGCGCAATCGGAATGTGCATAAAGTGAGCAGCCATCACTTGCACGCGAAGGCGCCTCATGGAAACCGAAGAGTTTGTGCAAAGACAACTATGTTACCAAACCGCAAAGGTTGTGCTTGTCAAGATTGACTTGGCTGCTTACGCGACGCGTTGACGCTCTTTGGAGGGGTTCCCGCAAGCTCGTGGGGTAGCAGCCCACTCTTCCTGGCAGCCGCATTCAGAGCCTGGCCAAGAAGCCGACAGACGTCATTAGATCCTTCTCTCTCTTTTTTTTCCTCCTTTGCCAACTGCCGCGCCGCGACGGAACCACATGGAGGAGCTGGCCAAGACAAGCAACCGCAAAACACCGAGGCTACTGGGATAGCGCGCACGCGCGCAAAAGGATTGCCCAGCATGGTACGCAGGACTAGGAGAAGCGAGCGGGCATCGAGTGCCCAGCCGGGCTGACATGTTGTCTTGTCGCAACTACATAGTCCAAGCAATACCTCACGTTCCACACCATTGACGATGGTCAGTGAAACTTCCTGTAGTATGCACTGAGCTAGCTGCAAACTAAAAATGGAAAAATACAAAACCTCACCCCCCAGGGCAGCCCACCCATCCGAGATCTTCGCCCTCGCCGCCACGGCCGACGGCGTCTTCTCCGCGTCGGGCGGCTCGGCCATCAAAATACACCGCCCGCCCTCGTCGGCGGTGCCGGTAGACGGCGCGCCGCCGCCAGCCGCAGCCGCATCCGCCGACACCGCCGCAGTCGAGATCACCAAGGCCCACAGCCACGGGTGCCACCACCTGGCCGCGGGCCGCGGCGGGCCGGGCAAGGTGCTCGCGTCGGCCGGGTTCGGGCAGGACGCCAAGATCTGGATCCAGTCGCCCGACGGTGACGGCGGCTGGAAGGAGCACGCCGTGGTCCGGCCGTGGGGGGGCTCGGCCAAGTCGGCGGGGGCGGGGGCGGGGGCGGCGCGCGTGTGGGCCGTGGCGCTGAGCGCCGACGAGCAGTTCCTGGCCTGCTCGTCCGAGGCCGGCAAGGTGGCCGTGTGGGACGTGGTGGCGGGCCGCGCCGTGCACCTGTACGAGACGGCCGCGTCGGGCGCCGCCGAGGGGAGCTTCGGCATGTGCGTCGACCTCAGCCCCGACGGCCGCTTCGCCGCCAGCGGCCATGCGAGCGGCACCGTCTACGTCTTCAACAACGACTCGGGCAGGCTAATCTACTCGCTTACGGGTGAGTAGAATACGGCTTGGTAGACGAAAAGGAGATGAGGAGGGGTTATACCTTGCTAACGAACAACATCAACGACAAAAAAAAAACAGGCCTCTCCAAGCCCATCCGCGCCGTCCGCTTCTCACCCGGCGGCACCCGCCTGGCCGCCGCGGGCGACGCGGGCATAATCGCCATCTACGATACCCGCAACGGCGAGCACGTCGCCAGCCTGTCCCCCGGCCCCGCGTCAGCCTGGGTCATGTCGCTCGACTGGAGCCACACGGGCGAGTGGCTGCTGTCGGGCTCCTTCGACGGCCGCGTGCGCGTCTGGTCCGTCGAGACGGGCGCCTGCGTCGCCACCCACTCCGAGAGCGACCAGACCATCTGGGCCGTGAGGTGGCTGCCAAAGACACCCGGCCGCGCCCCCGAGGGCTTCTGCGCCGCCGGCGCCAGGGGGGCCATCACCTTTTACCGCGAGGCCAGTGGGAGCGGGTGAGGTGGGTCGAGGCGCAGGGATGCTGAGGTGACTGGGAAGGAGTAGCAAGCATTTAGACGGCCGTCCGCCCATTCTTGAGTTGAGGGGAAAATGAACAGCGCCTGGACGGCCACCTTGGAAGACGGACCCCTAGAACGCGAGGCAAGACTCCATACAGGCAGCCATGTCTTGTCCTCTGATGCAACAAATACATCAAAGTGCAAGATATAAATGTTCAACGAGTCGCAGGTTTGGGCAATTATCTCTTTAGCTGTTTGTAGTCTCCCCCCTGATCTCGCCCTCCTTCCAGATCTCGATATATGCATGATGCTATTTACACATGGTCCCAACGCTACCCCACCGCTCCAAGACATGATCTTGAGCAGTGAGAATATCAGCGACAAGGGGAGAACAAAAGCCGACAAACTGGAAATAGAGGTGGCGGCAAGACCAAGAAGTGTGGTCCTTGCAGGCGGAGAGTGGGTGACGGATGATCGGCTCGTGTGACACGTCCGATCAAAATATGAGAGAAGGTCGTTTCGGAGGTCGTCCCATCGTCCAGCTCTGCCTCATCGTCGCGGCAATCAACAAGAAGGAAGTAAGGTAGTGGTACAATATGGGACAACACACGCCCCTCGAAAGGACCGTCGCTGACACATGAAGTAGTCTGGTCGACGGGGAGGGATTGGTTTGGGAGATAGAGGACAAGGGAAAGTATGACAAAGCAAAAACCAGCACAACCTTGCTGGCTCAAAAGGGCTGAAAATCCCAACCGAGTGGCAAAAGACGCCACGGTTTTCCGATGTCGCTGTTGTGCCCCGATACGCCGACGCATGATGCGATGATGAGAGTGGAAGAACAGATAGGGGAGGACGTAGGGCCTTGGCTCGCTGCCAAGGTCCTCTCGAGGTTCGTTTGTTTTTACGCGATAATGCCTCTGTGTTGGCTGCCGATTCGGACGCCGTGAGGAGCTTGTGGTTGCTCACTAAGCATCGTCACTCCGGCGCTGCTGTCCGCGAAAGGAGCCATCGCCTCCACGGTCGCCGCCACGGTCGCCGCCACGTCCGCGACCACCACGGCCACGCCCGCGGCCCTCACCACGGAAGTTTCCGCGGCCGCGGTAGTTACCCCGGCCGCGCCATCCTCCCTCTCCACGGCCACGGTTGCGTCCCGGTACCGACTGGAAGCCATCATTGGCATCGGCGGGAGCAGCAGGAGCCTGGAAAGAAGAGCAGAAACATCCTGTCAGTGACGGTTTACACACACAGAGATCTGATTACAAGGACCAGAAAGTACTCACATCTGCGGCGTTCTCGGTGGCATCATCGGCCCACGACTGGGTGTTGGCCTGTGTGTTGGCCGGGGCGGCCGGGGCAGCAGGGGTGGCGTCGGGCGCCGCCTCCGTCTCGACAGGGTTCTCGGGTACCTTGACCCACTCCTGCGACGCGGACATGCTGGCATTACCGGCATCCCACTGAGAGACCTCAGCGCTGGCGTTGGCAGCCTCGTCGGCGACCTCGGCGTTCGCAGGCGCTGCGGGGGCAGCCTCCTCGGTGTGGTTGCCGTTGGTGAGAGCGACGTCGGTACCAGCATCGATCTCCGTCAGGCCGGCATTAGCGACAGTGGGGTCGGTACCAATCTCAGCCTTGCTGTCAACTGCGGGCTCCTCTGCAGAAGGGATAAGCGGGACTACATAGGTAATGGCTGCCTCCTTGACTTGGGCAACTTCATAAAGGTACGCATGTTAGCTCAAATTCGGCAGGGGGTATTTTCTGGTGGTCGTAAAGGCGTGACCTACATGTTGTCTGGAGCTCATCTGCCGTCACGCTCTTGGTCCGCTCGTCAGAGCCATGGACCAGCTTAAGCATGGTCGCAACGCCCTCCTCGTCACCCGAGTAGACCTGCAGAAGGACACCCTCCAGAGCAAGATTCTCGTCAAGCTCGCTGTTGTGGTCATCGCCGCGCCGTGCGGCCGCGAGGCGCAGGAACTGAGAGAGGACCAACAGGCTGTCGTGCAGCAGCTTGTTGGACTCAGCCTCCGCCGTGCTCTTAATCTCAGCCACGGCCGCGCTCTTGTCCTTCTCGTGCTGCTGCGTTAGGGCCTTCTCCACCTCAGCCTTGACCTCAGCGGCGCGCGTGCGGTACTCCAGGTCGATCTTCTTGTACTGAGCCAGCTGCTCCTCATACTGGGCCAGCTGGGTCAGAAGGCGCGGCTTGTTGAGGATGGAGGCTCGCTGATCCATGTTGATGATTTTGAGCTGGACAAGCTCATCCAGGGACTTGTCCTTGTTCTCGGCCACCACGGTGTCCGTCTTGGAGATGTTTTGCTAAGAAGGAAAGAAAACATTAGCCACCGGGGGCCGGGGAGTTGTGGGCAATGGAAAGAGAGGGGTCGCTTACAATCTTCTTGTTGACATTGCGGATGTTCCTATTTTCGCGGTCAGCTGCGGCTGCGGCAGGTGCGGGCCAGGGCTAACGGCCAACTCACTTCTGGAGCTCCCTAACGTAGGGACTCTCGCCGTCGTCCTGGGCGGCATCACCGACAACCGAGCTGGGCTTCTCGGCCGGGGTGGAGGTGGGCGCGGGGGACTCGGCGCGCGAGGCGACCTTAGCCTTCTTCTTCTTGGCCGACTTGGACTCGGCGGGGGCAGGAGGGTTCTGGACTGCGGGCGCGGACATGGTGAAGGCGGGGGGATGTGAAAGGTGATGGGGATGTGACAGGAGAGGGCAGGAGAGGGCAGGAGAGGGCAGGAGAGGGCAGGAGATGGCGAGGAGGGGCGCGAGCTGCTCAGATGCGCAGGCAACAAGATTCGTGGCTGTTTTCCTGGCGTCGCAAGGCACGCGGGCGAAGGTGGCTGCTGGTGCTGAAGGTTGGGGAAACTGGTTGTCCCGCAGAGTACAGTCGAGATGGGGCGAGGAATTCAGCTGAAATGTGCTAATCGGAGGATTTAGTTGGAAAGGAAGGATGGATAGGTGGAAGAAGGTAGGTTTTTGCTTTCACGAGATTTTTTCTTCCGGTCGGATGTTGAAGACTCGAGGTGCGACTTGCTGTCAAATTTTTTGGCTGCTTGCCATCAACACACCTTGGAGCTCGAGCTGCCCTCCCTCCCTCCTTCGTCCCTGCCCCATCGGGCTCTACCCGTGCCCCCCCTGGCCGGCCCAAGACCCACATTTCAGCCGCGAATGGAACACCCACCAGAGTTCTGGCTCCAATATTTTGTCAGGTTTCATTCTTGGTCTTTCGAGGGAGTAATGTATTTTTGTATTCCTTGTGTTTATATGCAAGCAGGTGCTGCTGCGGGCACCCATCCAACTACAAATGCATTGTTTACCAGCAATATTTGCAGGTTGGGTGCTGTTCTCAGGTTCTCAGGGCATGTTGCCTACCCTGTTTCGCCTCTGACCGGGCTGTTTGCGGCCCAACCCCACAGCACCCATGCAAGAAGGAATCGTGGAGAAGCTTGAAGAAACCTGCAGGTAACGACATGGAATGCACCTTGGACCCCAAACGTTCGGTTGCGTGCGAGGCTGTCGCAGCCCTACTATTTCGGCGCATCTTTACTGGTAGTCGATTTGTTTCTTATTTCTTTTAAATATGCGGTCCTACTGTATGTAAAGCACTATAGCCCAACATTCCAGGCTGTTGATTATGTTGGCATTTATCGACCCAACGAGCAGGATCCATGCCTTGTTACAGCTGCCGAATGCATCGCCCAGGGTCAAGGCATTGGACCCGCCGAGGTACCGAAGCCCCTGCAAATGCGAGCTATCCAGCCTGCTATGCGCCGCAGGTACCGCGTAGACGAGACCTTACGACGTCACATAAACGCGTGGAGATTCACACGCCAGGCGCCGCCATTACCATTTGGTACCCGATATCCAGTTCCCGCAAGCCCTATTTGACACCTCCGTGACACGGTCCTGCCAGCCTTTCCAGCTTTGGCATATTTCTGCCTCGGTGCTGCGACGGGGAGCAGCACAGACGGTCGGTGGCTCATGTGTGATGTGTCATGGGTGGTTGTCGGTTCGTTTCGTGGACGACGCTGTTTTCAGAAAAGGGGTTTACAGCTTGAATTTGGCAAGGGAGTCCTATAATACAAACCGGCGACATGTTAGCAAAAGGAAGCTGCCATTAAAATCGACCCCCTTGTCCGGGCACGCAAACATACCGCAGTGACCTTCTTGACGCTCCGCGGCGTGATCCCCTTCTCGCCCGCCCTCTTGGACTCGATGACGGCCTCGTTCACGACCCTGGAACCTGGGGTTTAGTATTTCGGCCGAGAAAAATGCATGGATCTATGCGGCGGGAAAAAACGCGTACGTTTGCAGAAAGCGGATGTAGTCGACGAAAACCTGTAGGGTTGGATATGACCGTCAGCTATGCGACAAGCGAATGAAAAAAAAAAAAAAACGGGACGCGTCGCAAACGGACCGTGACGTCGGCGTCCTTGCTGACATTGCAGTCGGACTCTGCCTTGATGATGCGCTTGACCGTCGCCCTGGGGTAGAGCTTCTGTCCCGGGGCCATCTTTGTCGTGGGGTCGTAGGCGGGCTGGCTGGTTCGGTTGCTGGTGCTCCGGATTCGGAGCGTCGCCTTGTCGCGTGCTTTGGATTGATGTCAATCCATTGATGATGCAGGGGAGGATCCGGCAGATGCCGCTCGACCCCGCCATACAGTGCGCATACACAGTCTGCGGACGGTATGCACCGCTGGGGGGTCCATCTCAAAGCTCCCCGCCGCCTTCCTGCGCTTCATTTGGTGGGCGGCGTGGGCTGGCACGTGCAATTGAAAGGCGCCTCACCAACTGCCCAGATAGGAATAACTTCGCTCATACAACGCGTGCTTGAGACCGGACCAAGATGCAGAGGCGCATGGTAAGGAAACAGACATCAAGAAAACCAACTCGAAAAAAAAAAATGATCAACTGACAAAAACCCCCCACCAACCCCCCTATAGTTAAGCAAGGAGGAGGAAGAGGCGGCCGGGGACGAGGTCGAGGTCCGACGCGAGGACCAGGACAAGATCAACAGGTTCAGCCGCCTGCACCAGCGCGAGCTCACCATCGAGGAGGAGCTCAAGGCCAAGAACGTGGGTGGCCCTGATATGTTTGTACATGGGTATTCACAGACTGACCCCCCTCGTGCAGAAAGAAAAGGAGGAGCTCGACGATGTCAGCACCGAGCTGGAGCTGGCCGACGAAGACGAGACCGTGCCGTAAGCCCTCCTATCACGCGGCCACCACTCACCTCCATCCTCCTCATTGACACAACACACACAAAAACAAAACAGATACAAGGTCGGGGACGCCTTCTTCCACGTGTCCCTGCCCCAGGCCCAGGAGATGCTGGGGATGTCGGGCTCCAGGCTCGAGGGCGCCATCGAGGAGCTCGAGGACTCGCTCGGCACCATCAAGGAGGAGATGACGCAGCTCAAGGTCGAGCTATACGCCCGCTTCGGCAAAAGCATTCAGCTGGAGACCTAGGACGATAAGGGAGGGCGGCTTCCAAAGCTGTCGGGCTTGTAATGTGTGTGATTAATTGAGAGCAAGCTGTTAGGGAGGTAGCGAAGCACCTATTCTCTGCCAGCAATAAGTTACAGGTGCTCCAAGGACTTGGGCAGACATGAGTGCGCATCCGCCGGCTGCCTTTTTCCCCCAACCCCCTTAAATCTACCAGAAAGCCAGCAAATATTCGCAGCTATTACAAGGAGAACAAGAAATGATATATCCATACGCTAGAATATGTCAAAAGTCTCGCAAAGTCTGCTCCGCATCTCCTCCATCCTGGTTTGTAGCTGTGTCGTTGCCCTCATCAACTGCCGAGCACAGACCCCAAAAACCTTTGCTCAACACAGCAGGGAG
Source organism: Gaeumannomyces tritici R3-111a-1 (assembly GCF_000145635.1). Taxonomy (NCBI): domain Eukaryota; kingdom Fungi; phylum Ascomycota; class Sordariomycetes; order Magnaporthales; family Magnaporthaceae; genus Gaeumannomyces; species Gaeumannomyces tritici. The sequence goes on from NW_008804550.1 coordinate 1,581,612, forward strand.
GCGGGCTATCATCTATTCTTGGGCATGCCGCATATCCGCCTTCCAAAATTACCGGCATCCCAAGCAGTATTACAAAAATTAGGTCAAACAATAACGAACCGCAACTAAAACCTTCATTGTGATTGTTGTGAATGCGCAGTCTTTCGTGATCTCCATTTCTTGCTCGCTTATGCGAAGCAGGGGTCCAGCTGTGTGCTCGACCGGTCCTTGAGAATACGCTGCTGGCGCTGGGGTGTATCGGACTCGGCACCGAGCTGCGTCTTCTTGACAACGGTTCCGGAGCTGATATGGGAGGCCGCATCGTCGTTGCGGAAAGCGTCGAGAGACAGCATGCCCGGCGATCCGTGCCAGCAAGCCGAGCGGGCGCTCTCGTCGCGGCGTGACATGCGGCTGACAGGCGTCAAGAAGTGGTCGCTGTTCGCCGTGCTCGATCCTGCCGTCATCGTGCTGACGTCTGGATTCGGTGGCAGGTGGCCGGCGGGCGGCGTAGGGGGTGGCTTGGTCTCTGCTGCCGTCGAGCATTCCTCTCCGCTGCCGGTGACATTTGTCACTCTCCCGGCCCCGTCTGGAATGGATGTGGTCTGGACAGCGGCTGGGGCCTTGACGCATTCGTCGCTTCGGCCCTCCGATACCGGCCGAGGACTGCGGCGCGCACTGCTCCTGAGTGATACGATGTCCAGCTCGAGAGCTTTCATCTCCCTGAAGGCGCCTTCGTTCGGCTGCATCTGCAGCTCCGGGTATTCGAGATTGGCATCGTCGGGGCTGTGATCGCGGCTGGGATAGGGGTCCGCGCTGGCCCTCTTTCCGTTGGTCCAAAACGAAGACCTGCTGGGGAGGATTTTGCCGACGTTTGTCTTGAAAAACCTCCCAAGTCTGCCCGAGACGATCCGCACGCCGAAGGATGTCCTCCTGGATGATGACGGGCTGTCTCTGTCCGTCACCCATCCGGCATCCTCGTCGCCGTCGCCAGGGGGTTTCGCTGCAAAATCCCGAAAGACGACATCGCATTCGGGGCCGGCAGGGCCGTTCCTCTCTTCCCTTGTGTGGGATGGAAACCTCGCCCAGGACCTGGGGATCTCGGAAGCCTCTGCCGTTGACAGCATTTTTACGTGGCTGGAACCATATGCCTCTCTAGAGTGCTGGCCAGGGCTGCCACCCGGGACGATGCTCGAACGGCCAAGGTCTGTTGGGACTCTACCCTTATGTCTCTTCTCAGAGACCACGCTGCGTGCTGGTGAGGCTCGCCCATGGCTCCTATGGCTCACATGGCTGCAGGCGTGCGACCGACCGAGTGCGGCATAGCGGGCGCTCAGTCTGTTTTCGTCTGGAGTGTGGGCATCCTGGTGACATCTCGTGCCCGAATTGCTGTTTGTGGTGCTGCGGTGACCGCCGCTAACGCGTGCCAAGGAGAGGCGCTCGTCGGCCTCTGCCCGAATTGCGCGGCGCCAGACGGCCTCGGCGCTCTCTCTCTGATATTTCGCCGGCGAAACGTCTGACCTGTCATGGCGAACAGACAGGGAGCTCCGACTCGCCGCTGAGCTGTGGTAGCTCCTCATGCTCGGGTATTTGCTGCCCGCGCTCGGGTCCGCCGTCTCACCGTCCGTGCAGGCCACCTTGGAGTCGAGCCTTGCCTTGCGGGGGACCGTGAGATGGAGACGTGCAAACAGAGACGGCTTCTCAGACGGCGATTGCAGCACATCTCCTGTCTGTTGCGGGTGCTGATGCTCATCTCTAAAGTCCTCTCTGAAGCGGCTTACAGAGTGCAGGTTTGGCTTGCGCCACGACTTGGACTCTGCAAACCGCATCGGGATCGTGAGAAGCTCCTCCTCCCGACGGTGAAAGCTGGAAGCCTCCGAGTCCGAGGCAACAGCAGAAGGCGAGTCGGTGGGAGTCCAAGGCGGGCCAGGCAGGAGTAGTCTCGAGGCTGGCGAGCTGCTTGGCTGACATTCGCGGGTGCCGCTGGTCTCCTCCGTGGACGGGGAGTGGCTACCTGTCGCTATGGCGCCAGTAGCTGTGTGTCAGTTGGAATGTGAGCGAAGAAAAACCAACAGATCTCCTGCACTTACTCTCAGTCCCGGATTGAATCGTGTGAGCTTTGATCCTTGGGCTTGGTGAGGCCGTAGCGGCATCCGACTTGGTAGCGGACGCTGGGGGCAGATGCTTCCCCGATGACGGTAGACTGGACAACGAATCTCGCTTGTGCTGTCTGTTTAAGCAAGGCGATTCAACATCATGGCTGGTGCTTTGTTCTGAAAGCTGCCGTCCCAGAGATCCCGTAGTTTCTCCAATCGAGGTTGCGGTGTCGGCATCTTCGAGAATGCCGCCTCGCAAGTGGGTGACATATCCAACCGAACTCCCTGGGCGGCCTGGCGTGCCAAGACTCTCTTGATGCTGCTGCGGACTCCGCGGTGTGAACTCGGCTCCTTTCTGGACCGCACCAGCCGAGTGTGGTAGATTTGTGGTCTGGAAGACGGGTGCTCTTGGTGCTTGCAGGTTGAGGCTGGGGCAAGACCATCGCGGCTTGGGTACGTGAGCAGTAGTGGGTCCAGCGACATCTGCCCCTGTGCTAGAGCCACAACCGGAGCCTGCCTCCAGAGCCGAGTAATGATTCTGGCTGCGCAGCCAAGTCCTCATTGGGGATCGATCGCTGTCCTCGTGGTCTGAAGAGCCATCGCTTGATGCGGGTGATCCGGAGCGAGACGTATATAGACCCTGCACCGTGTGCGGACGGGGGCCCAGGAAATTGACGGGGCCTGGTTCGACCTGCCTACTCTTGCTATCGTCACAGCTTTTCCTGCTGATATCTCTGGGTGAAAACCCCCCACTAACGACCACGGCGGCGACAGCCTGCCTTTCTCGACCTGCGGCCGCCGTATCCTGCTTCTCGGAGCCGCTCGAGCTTGTTGCTAGCGCCAGAAGAGAGCCAAGAGACGAGCCCGTCATACTTGGGAGACTAAGAGGCGTCGTCGTCGAGATGGAGGACAGCTGGGGCATCGAGTTTCGTTTATCACGCACGAGAGCCTGAGATGCAATTCGAGCAGCCTTGGCTTCGCTGCCGGGACTCAGGTGGTCTGGGCAACTGGCTCTCCGAGAATCTGTGCGGCTGCCACCGGGAGTGACAGGGGCCACATTTTCTTGGCGGTTGGGCGATCCGCCCGACGGGGTGGTGTCCCCGACGGCCTGGGCGACGCTGAACTCGATTCTATCTCGAGGCCCCCCGCCCGGGAGCCGGTCGGCGGGTGACGGGGTGGCGGGACGCTTGGCACATGCTGAGGGGCCATCGCTGGCTGCTGCGGCTTGGGGTGCGTTCTCGCCATCATCCGTCTCGAGCTCCTCCTGAATCCTCTTGCGCATCAGGCGCTTGAGCTCGGCGCGCCTGGCAAGCTCCTCGGTGCTGCTGCCGACAGTCGCTGCGGACTGCCGGCGGAGCGAGTCGTCCTGGGAGCCCTGATTTCGGAAACGAGTGCGGACGAAGTCCAGCGTGCTGGACGCCCTATTCTTTTTGCTCTTCTTGGGGGGAGGGGACTCGCCACCGCCGTCAGAGTCATCGATCACCAGCTGGCTGATATCCACAGGCTCGGTGGGAGCCCCAGGGATCGGGGCGGGGCGCAAGGACGATCTTGACTGGCTGGCCGTGTTTGGTTCGGCGTCAGCCCTTGGGGACTCGGGCCGGGGAGCGGGAGAGAGTTGTGTTGCCGGTGGCGCCGTGGAGGGCAGATCGCCCGAAGTATTAGCATTAGGCTTGCATGGCGTGGGTTCTGTGGGTTCTGTGATTTCTGTGGTTTCCTTGGGTTGGCGGCGGAAGCAGCAGCAGAAGACGTCCATCATGTGTCGTCTTGGGGAGAGCGGCCACGGAGGCGATGTGAGCCCTGGTCAAGCAGTAAGCGTAATCGTGATACCCGGGCCTAAGGATTACCTCAAGAGCGAGCACGGTATTGAAAACACCACTTCGCCCTCGGAGGCGGAAATCTAGTAGTAGAGCGAGATAGACAGCTGTTTGCCCACCGTAGACAAACAACGGCTGGGATCATCAGGAGAGAGTTTGTGTGATGGACAGGAGGCTGGGGCCAGCCATGAATCCCAGGCGAGCGGCCCAAAGCAAATCAGGGCCTTCAGTGAGGTCGCAGTTGCCTTCTCGTGTCCGGGCAGAGCAGGTACTGGTTTTATCCAATGCTATTTCCCTCGCTTGACCTTCATGGTTGCTTCTGTCGCTCGTCGCGCCTTTGCTCCTTCCCTTTAGGAATGTTGAGCGTTCTGAATGAATCGCGACTGCATGCGCCCCGAAGTTCGTTCTTGGGCACTTTACGCATGGTCGCATGGCATCTTCCCATTTGCAGTTGCCTCTTCCTTGGGCGGCAACAGCTCGAGCTCGCGTGCCGTCGGGCTCGATCTTGGCCGGCGGACAGTGATGCATCCAATCGAGACCTTGAGGGAAGGGATGGCTGGCAGGTCAAAGCACTGCCTGCTAGGTCCAATAAACGTCGATTAATCGCACATTCTAGGCATATGATACTTACAAGCTGGGTGGGTGTCAACTGCTTTTCGTACAGATACTCAAATTCACAATGACGCCGATACCATACGGAAGCTCCAAACTTTCGTCATTCATTTTTATCGTCACACAATACATGGGATCCGAATGAGCTGCGTGGTTTTCACGCTTCAAGAGACATTTACTACTGGAATCCCAATGTCGCGTCGCTCCAGAGGCCGCCCAAATCGAGACCCAGGGTGTCCAGGTTGAAATCTGCCGGGTTGAATGGCTGTTGGAGGGTGGCCAACTGTCGTGATGTTTTCATGTCAGTACTTGGCCGTCTTCCACCAGGGCAGACGGGAAATCTCACACTCACGCTCGGGTCCACCGGATTCAGCCACCATGGTGTCGGCGGCGCGTCCCCAGGCATCCCGTGCATGGCAGAGCCCTGCGAGCTCGGGATGGCGAAAGGGGTCATGGACTATTGAGGGAAGGAGGGTGCGTCAGCGAAAAGAAGTCCATAAAAGAAATCATGCGAGAATACAAGCTAGCATGAGGACATACCTTTTGCCTCTCGGGCGCCACCTCAAACGGCGCCAGGCCCCTAGCGGAATAAATGGACTGCATCGACGACGCCGGCGGGTTCTCCCCCTTGACGAGCCGGTAGTGCATGTTGACGAAGCGCTCGGCGGCGCCGGCCTTTGCGACCTCGGAGGTCTTGATGCCGAGGTGGGCCTCGAGGAGGCCGTAGGCGGCACACATGATGCTGTAGGCCCAGGGCTCGTGGTTGCCGCACCTCAGGATCCGGTCCTCCTTCATGGCCAGGCACTTCTCGAGCAGCCGGAGGGTGTGCTCCGAGTTGACCATGACCATGTTGGTCGACCCCCGCGGCTGCAGCATGGTGACGCTGCAGAGGTTGATGGACAGCGTCAAAGCGTCCTCGCGCAGGAAGCTCAGCGTCCGCACGCCCTGCTCCGTCAGCTTGTCGTGCAGGAGCACCATGTCGCGCGCCGCGTTGTAGTAGACAATCTCCGAGTACTGGTACTTGGAGTTGGTCTTGCGCAGACGCAGGTATGGCTGGTGCAGCGGGATGATGTACTGCCGCAGCTGGATGTGCAGGAGCGTGTACGCGAGCAGCGGCTTGCGATTGGCCGCCGAGTCCCCCTTGCCCAGGGAGAGGTCCCAGGAGGGCAGGGCGTCGATCTCTTGGGTGATGTCGTTGGTGTACCGAATCACGCGCTCGTAGTCAAGTTCTTCTGGGGCTCCTGTGAGCACCCGGCTCAGCTCGAGACGCAGGGGCAGGCTCTGCCGGCTGAGATTCTGGAAGGAGCAGAAGGTGTGGATGGATGTCGGCTTGGATGACGGTAGTGAAGTGCTGTCCTCGGCGAATTCGGCGTCGTTGATGTTTCGAGGCGGCGTGGCATCAAAGTGCAGTGTGCTCAGTAACGACGGTAAGCCATGATCAAACGAAGCCTGTAGGTCGAACTCCTGTATTGTCGACCACAGACGACGCCGCATTTCTTGGTTGTACACTGAGATCTTCTCGCTGATGTGGCTCGGATCGCGGTGGAGCCCGACCGAGATGCCGTCCTGAACCAGGGCACCGGCGGATTTCCAGAAGCGCTTCTTCTTGAGGATGTTGACTCTCTTGGACAGGTACAGCATGCACAAGATCTGCAGGTGGATGAGCTTCCGGTGCTTCTCGCTCTGGCGTCGGTGCCACTCCTCGACAGCGTTGGTCCACTTCTCAGCCGTGCGGTGGGCGTGGGAGACGGAGCCGACCAGCATGCCCGACGTGTTGCCGTGCAGACAGCACGAGACGGCAATCATGGCCAGGACCAAGGCGGTAGTTGCGGCTGTTCTGGGCTGTGTGTGGTCCCAGAACCTGGAGTACTGCCTCCGGAATGTTGGGATGTGCACGATGCGATGGACTTGCTCAAACTGGTCGAGATAAACTTCGACGAGAATGTCGGTCTCGGGCTGGGTGGGCAGCATCTCCTCGAGTTCCCGGTCGGGCTCCAGGGCCCTGCGCTCGCGGTCTAGCTTGCGCTGGTTCCGGTCCTTATTCTTGTCCACGCGCAGGGGACTGAGCCACTCCTCGGCCGTCTCCTTCATGAAGGGGCAGAGCCCAGTAAGCTCGCTGAAGGCCATGCACGCATTGTGGGGGCCGTAGTAGCGGGTCTTGAATTCCTTGCCCCGGAAGAAGCGCAGCTCGTCCTCCTCGGCGGCATTATCCTGCTCTGGGTTAAAGGGCCGAGGAGACTGCCGCGGGGGCGTGCCGGGCACGATGTCGGGATGGTCCGTCTTGACGTAGGCCGGGGAGCCGTCGGCCAGGGTGGTGCTGCTGCCGTCGAGAGAGCCGCCCTTGGTGAGCAGGTTCTTGAGCTGGGCGACCTCGGATTCCAGGCGGCGGATCCGATCGTTGTCGCGCGGGCTGTCCCGACGGAAGTCTGCGGGCCCTGGCGTGTACGAGAGCCGCGACTCAATGGTGGCTAGCGCACCCTGCGAGAGGCCGTTTTTAGCCGGAGGGGCAAGCCCCGGCCTAGTCTCGTAAGTGCAGCGGTCGGCAGTGCCGGACTTGATGCAGCGCTCGCAGGGGAAATTGCGGTCGCAGCTCAGTTTCTGTTTGGTCAGCGAGGTCGTACATATACATAGGCACATATATAGGTATCTATATATCTATGAAGACGGCATCATGCACTCACTCTCCGTCGGCACTCGAGACACGACAGCCTGACACGCTGCCGCTTTCTCGGCGGTTTCCCGGGCTGGTCGTCGTCGTCACTGTCGTCGCACTCGCGCGTGTTGGGCGACGAGGCGCCGGTACGGTCGTGGCTGTGGTCTCGACCGTGGTCGTCGGCCTCGTCGAGGTCCCGGGCGGCCCTTGGAGAAGCCGGCGGCAGCTCCCCAGCCCCGCCGCGGGTCCCTGCCTGGTCCGGCATGGCCTTCCCGGGCCTTCGTGGGCCAGATACCTGGGGCGGCGGCAATGGCCCTCACGTGCCTGACACGCGGGCCGACAAGCGCTGCGCCGAAACGTGTCGGTACACGAGCAGCTGCTCGGCGCAAAGGCTCGGAGATTCGAGACGAGTCGGGGATTCAGTGCCTGAGGTTGCAGGCGCCCGCGATCAATCGTGGTTGGGTGGATTCTCACCAAGACAGATGGTGAACAAGAGACGGCGGATTTGGCGAGCGCTTCGCCACACAAGCTCGCAATTACGAGCCGGATATATACAACCGTCGGCCACGTGCTGTTTTCTCTTCGGAGATGTTTTGGCCTGCGGGAGCAGTATCGCTGGCCCTGCTTTCTAGACGCCCTTCTTCAGACACAGCTCGATCCATTTTTGTCAGCAAGCTCGCGTCTTTGGCCCGACTCGGCACTATCGGAAATCCGATCCTGGTGAGGGTGGAGCGCCACCTAAGCCACCGACGCCACATATCACGCCACACAGTGCTTTGCTCAGCTCTCGGTCTCCGATCTCTCACGCCCGAGCCCCTGAATTGTTGTCGCCCTTCGCCTTGGTTGCCCAGCCATACCCAGCATTTGCATGTATTTATTTGACATCATTACAACCTCCTTTAGGCAAACTCATCGCAGAGCTGATCGCCGGTGACTCATTCCTAGCAAGCTCGCCAGCATGATGCTACATCGGTTGTTCCTTCCGGCTACCAGTTAGAGTGAGACCGGGAGAAGCCGACATCCTAAGACAAGATGACCAACCTTTTCCCTTTGTGTCTGCCCTACATCAGTCTCCGCGGAGTCTTGTAGGCCCTTTTACATGCTCTTGATATATCAAAGTCGGGTAAGTCTCATGGATCTCGTTACATTCATATCATACAATTACAAACTCCTCGTCCTGCGCCCCTTCTCTCGCCAATGCCTCTCCATCCACGACACCGTAGACATAGCATTCACCAATCAGCTTCCAGGTAGCGTCCTCCTCTTTCTCTTCCCCAATCTCTGTCTCGCCCCCAACCCGCCGGAGGATGAATGGTGTCGTTCCACCGTACAGTGCCACCACCACATCGCCCGGCAGCATCTCGCCTGGCCCGATAACATAGCTACCCTTGGAGGCAGTAATAGCAAAGCGACGGTTCCGCGTCGCTAGCGTAGCCTTGTGGCACCACCGAAACGCATCGCCTCCGGCGGCAATCTGTTGTAGTTCGGGTGTCACAACCTTGGCCGCCCGCGAGCCCAGGGCACGGACGAGGTACGCGGCGCCGTCTGCCAGGCATTGGTTTGCCGGGACCACAAAGCCGGCGCTGCTGTTGCTGAGCGTCTGGGTGAGCGCCAGGAAGGCCGCGTCTCCGTTGGTGGCGCTGCACCGACGCTCCAGGCCGAATCGCGCGTCTCCGTGGCCGCACATGTCGCGCCAGAGGGCCTCGAGCGGCAGCCGCGCCGAGGGGCCGTGCCATATCCCAAAGGCGCCCCCGTAAAAGATCCACGAGACGCAATCCAGGGTGTCAACCCGGAGCCCGCGGATGTGCAGCCGGCCCCGGGGGGCGTCGATGCGGAGCCGCGGCAGAGAGTCCCCGGCCGCCCACTTGATGGTAGGGCGGAGCATATGCCGCGCCGGGCGGCGCCAGTCAGGCACCCATGAGGGCAGGCCTAGATCCTTTTCCTGTATCCGCAGCGACAGGGCCGGTACTTCGTAGCATGTCGACAGTAGCAGCAGCGAGTCTGTGCCCTCGAGCTCCCGGATGGCTAGGTCGTAAAAAACATCCTTAACCGGGCGGCTGTAGTCGGCCTTGATTTCAACGAGCGCTGGGCTCCCAGCACATTTGCTAAAATGCCCCAAGAAGGCGTATACGTGGTCGCGCGGGTCCCCAGCCTGCAGATGGCGGGCGCGTTGGAGCTGGTAGATGAAGTTCGCACGGTTGTCAGTAACCGGGCAGTCGCCCAAACTCATGCCCTCGTCATCGATGCGCCGGGTGAAACGGCGATACAAGTAACGAATGCTAGGTGTTAGGACACGGAAGCGTGACCTCAGATAGTGAAACTTTAGGTTGAGGACGTCAGCAACGCTCGAAAGCACCTCCCAATCCAGCTCTTCGTCCCCCCAATGCAGTGTGGCCGGGGTGGCAGTGCCTATTCGGCTTATCAGCATGTCCATGTCGTACAAACTGCATGATCGCATATATCAGAAGCGAGAGAACCAACCTATCTCCTGTACTATCCATATGCGGCCAAACCAAGGCAGCTTGGTCAGCTTCGAGAGCGGCACCCACGCGTGCCCGTCCTGCTGCTCGAGGCCCTCCGAGTGCGCCTGCTGAAAGGCACCGTGCTTCTCCTCGTCGGTGAAGACGCCGTGAAGGCGATGGACCGTCTCCACGGCCGCGCGCGCGAAGCCGTCGCGGTCGGGCCCCAGCCAGACGAGCACGTGGCGAGCGCCCTTGAAGATGCGGTTCATCAGGTTGACCTGCTGGCTGCGCTCCGCCACGTCGTCCTGGTTGATGCAGACCTGGTCGGCCCAGAGCCTCCGCGGCCTGTCGGGATGCCGCATGCGCCGCAGGGCGTCGCGGATGCTGCTCGTCATGGGCAGCGGCCGCCCGTCGCACCGCATCTGGGCGCTGCGCGTGCCGGAGCCCCAGACGTACGAGATGGCCTCGAATTCCGGCCGGGCGTCCAGGCTCTCGAACTCGAGGCTGCCGGTCAGCGGCTCGCCGCCCACGCCCGGCTCCAGGGTGAGGATGCGGATGGAACAGCCGTCGCTGAAGGGGGCGTACTCGTAACGGGGGCCATCACGCTCGCTCAATTCGGCCTGGGGAGCGGCCAGCTCCGAGGCCATAGGCGATGGTGGCGCAGCAGAAGGAGATAATGAAGGCGGTGATTGCGACGAATAGCAGCAGGTCTGATGGCGTCGACAGGGGTAGCGACGCCAACGGTCGGGGCTGTGTCGTTGGTGACACTTCTTGACCTCGGCTGATGCGGGCCGGAAGCGGCTCCGATTGCCCTCCGCTAGCGCGGGAATCCTGCAAGTGGCCTTGGGCGCGATAACTCTTAGCATAAGCCGCCAAAACGCGAAACTAGCAGGCAGCCGACATCGACGCACCGATTGCATTGCTGATCAAGATTACGACAGCTTGAGGCTTTTGGCCCAGCTTGGAGTTTGTCGGATTTGTTCATTGATGGGCGCAATTTCCCCATCTTCATGGCGGCCTGCCAGCATTTTAGGCAGCCATTTGCGGGCCATGGTCGGTCATCGCGATCGGTTAAGCCAAACCGCACACATTCGAGCGAGGTGGTGTGGCTGGCAGGGTTAGGGTATGCAGACCGAACCAGCGGCATGAGCTCAACTGCTTTTAGTATATCGAAAAGCCAGCATCTAGTAGTTTCCTTTCCTTGGCTGATAACTGTGGACTGGCATCTGCAAAGTGTCACGATACAGAGGGCGGCAGAGAGGCAATGATTGGAATACCCGTGATCTAGAGAAGGAAAAAGCTATCAAAAGGTAGGGAAGGAAAGGAAAACACTCGTATTTGCATGGCGGGGCGGAGATGCCCAAATAGGGTTTGCCCCGCCCTAGGAACCCAAGCAGCCCAACCAAGCGAGATGGGCTGTTGACGTTTTGGAGTTGGTCGTTTCCTGGAGGCTTGGATGTAGCTTGCTCCTGCTCTTATATGCGTCTGGGCATGATTTGATTCACTGTATATATCTTTCTTCTTTGCTTTAAGATTCATCACAGTGCATACTTAGAGAAGACAAGCCGAGAGGGAAGCATGAAAATATGCATACGCGCATCTCAATACAAATATGTCATGTACTATGACAAGCCGCTTTAACCAAACAAAGCCGAAGTTCAGGACCCTCCAAGCCCTTTTTTCATACAGAGAAAATGTGTCTGATTTTAGAGGAATCTAAAAACATGTCTTTGAGGTTCCTGACCCAGCCAGCGAAGCCTGGTCCCCTTCTCCTAACTTTTTCAGGAATTGTTCTCTAGCTGCCGCTTTGATCTTCTCCCACTCCTCTTCCGTACAATCCTCCTCCACGATGATTTGATATTTTACCCCCTCAATCTCCAAGGCCCGCAGCCTCTTGGCATACTCGGCATCCGCACCTCGTTCGATCAGCAGGTCGGCAACTTCGTCATGGCCGCCCGCCCTAGCCGCACACAACGGCGTCAACCCGCCCCCCGTCTCGGCATTCACCTCTGCCCCGGCGTCCAGCAGCACCAGCGCGGCTGCGCGGTCGCCCGCCTGCGCCGCCAGGTGCAGCGGGGTCTCGGCTCTCGCGTTGCGCGACGACACGGCGCCCCCGGGCGACCTCTCCTCGAGCAGCCGGACAGCCAGCCGGAGCATCGCCGGCGGGGTCCCGTTCTCGACCAGGGCGTGCAGGATCGTGTCCCGGTCGCCCGAAATGGTGGCGCCGGCGTCCAGCAGCGCGCGCGCGACGTCCTCGAGGCCGCGCGCCAGCGCCCAGCCGAGCGGCAGCCCGCCGTTTCTGCCGGGGGCGTCGACGGCGGCGCCGGCGCGGAGCAGCTCCCGCACGGCCTCGGCGCCGCCGTCCTCGCCCTCGATGATGGCGGCCGTCAGCGCCGTGTCGCCCGAATCCATGCGCTGCTCCGGGTCAGCGCCGGCCTCGACCAGCGGCGCGACGAGCGCGGACGGGCGGCTGCCCACCGCGGCGGTCATGAGTGGTGTGACCCCTCGGTCGCCGGGCTTGTTCGGGTCGGCACCCAGGGACAGGAGCTGCAGCGCCGCGGCGACGTTTTCCTGGCCTAGGGCCCAGTTCAGCGGGGTGCCGCCGCTATCGTCGAGGGCGTTTACGTCTACGCCGTTTCTAACCAGGCTGGCGATAACTGCCGGATTTCCGATGCCGATGGCCTGCCTGAGTATGGTTCTTGTCGATGTCGGGCCCGGCGGCTGCTTGAGGTCGGCACCGTAACCGACCAGGAGATCAATGAGCTCGGTGTGTCCCTCGACACAGGCCGTAAAGAGCGGAGAGCCATAAGTTGGCAGCCTCAAATTGATGCATTTCGATAGCAGGTCGTGGTCTTCCGCCTTGAGTTCCTCGAGAAGGGCCTTTGTGAGCTCCAGACTCCCGTGGTAGACTGCTACATGGAGAGACGACATTGCGATGCATGGGGGTGGCGCGCCCTTGGTGCGAATATTCAATGTCAAGTATTTGAACTCTGGAAGGATTCAGAGATGGGTTGAAAGCACAGCCTGCCCTTCATCTCCGCAGCGGCTGAAAGCAAGCAACTTGCGTCTAGCCATCTTATGAAATCCATATCAGGGAATTTGATTGGCAATCTCTTACCGCGGTCGTCGCATTACTGCTGCCTAATCGTAGATCAAGGCTTGAGGATTTACAAGCGTCGTTGTCTCGATAGCCTTGCGGACCAACAAGAACCTACAAAAAGAAATTGGCGACTTTCTTTCGCGCAACCCGCCTCTTCCCCAGTCTTGTTCAGGAACCGCTCTACCACCATCACCATGTACTCACCACTGGACGAAACTGCCCGTCAAATCCGGCTTCTTCGGCTCTATCCTGCGGGCCCAGACGATAGCCTAGAGGTTGAGATTTATATCAGCTCACTTGAGGAGAACCCGGTATATGAGGCGCTGTCCTATGTCTGGGGAGATCCCAGCGAGAATCCCGACAGCGAACCCACAGAAATCTGCATTCGCGGCACAGGGAAATGGACTGTCACACCCAACCTCCGCGGCGCCCTCACCACGCTCCGACATCAGACAACGGAGCCCCGGACGCTCTGGGTCGATGCGCTGTGCATCGACCAGAGCAACAAGAACGAGCGGAGCAGCCAGGTGCGCGTGATGCGGGACATCTACGCCCAGGCGTCACGCGTCGTCGTCTGGCTCGGCTCGGGCCGCCGCGGGCCCGAGGTCCGCGAGGCCGTCGAGCTCTTCACGGGGGAGGCCGACGATGTGCACTGGAGCGACCCGCGCGTGCACGGGCACACCATGGGCGCGCTGTTCCTGCTGCTCGTGCACAAGTGGTGGCTGCGCATCTGGACGCTACAGGAGGCCGTGGTGGCGCGCCGCGTCGTCTTCGTCCAGGACGGCCTCGAGATCGAGGGGGACCTGATGCGCCGGCTGCGCGAGCGGTGCAACCGGCACCACGCCGACGGCTGCTGCTACCCGGCGGCCGCGGCGGTGGAGGACGGCCCGGCCGGCAGGAGCTCGAACGAGGAGATCCACGGGCACATGAGCCTGCATTTTGAGAAGCTGGGCGCCGTTGTCGAGATGCAGCGGCAGATGGGAGACCCGCGGCGCTCGGCCGCGCTGGACCTACCCACGGTCGCGTCCAGGTCTAGGGGGAGGGACGCGACTGATCCGCGGGACAAAGTGTATGGCGTCCTGGGCCTCTGCGCCGGCGTCTCGACCGACTGGGTCGACTACAACCTCAGCATCGAGGACACCTACATCACGGCGGCCAGGGAGTCGATACGGCTTTCGGGCATGCTTGACGTATTGTCTCACGCGTTCCCGGAGACAGAGCACAATAACGACGACGACGAGCGCCACTTCCCTCCCGCGGATGAACGAGTGCCAAGCCAGGTCTCTGTTCCGACCTGGGTCCCCGACTGGAGTCGCAAGTACCTCCAGGTCCAGAACCTGCTGGTCGTGTGGGACTATGTGCACCCCATCCGGCAAAGCTGGGCAGCTTGCGGCAAACACCTCGCCCAGGTCGACATGATCCCGAAGGGCGCCCCGGTCCCCCGCGCCCTGGCCGTGTCCGGCCTGATGTTGGACACAATCGAGCGCATCGGCAGGCCGCGCATCTGGTGGCACCAGGGCGACGAGAAGATCTTTGCCGCCTGGAGGAAGCTGTCCGGGGTAGACAGGGACCCGCTGGCGGGCTACCCGGCCGGCGGCTCGGTGCTGGACGCGTACTGGAGGACGCTGTGCCTGGACAAGAGCCACCAGGAGGCCGACGAGGACAAGACCTTCCAGGAGGCCGACGGCGGGCGGGATGCCTTTTTCCACGGCGAGTGGTGGTTCAAGCAGATGCTGACCGCGCGGGACCTCCCCGACCCGCGCGGCGAGGCCACCAGCTACCGCCAGACCATGTACGACCAGCACATCAGGAACCGCACCGTCGGCAGGGCCTTTTTCGTCTCGGCCAGGGGGTACTTTGGCCTGGCGCCGGCCGGCGCGGTTTCGGGGGACTGCATATACGTGCTGGCCGGCGGTCGACCCGCCTACGTTTTGCGCCCCTTGGAGGTGCCGACCCCCCAAGGCGACTGCGACTCGGTCCCAGCCATGACGCTGGTGGGTGAGTGTTACGTCCAAGGGATCATGCGAGGAGAAGCTGTTAAAGAGGTTGACGAGGGTACACGCAAGTTTGAGCCGATGGTCTTGCTGTGATGGTAGGATATTTTGCCATGTTCTGCTTAATAGGACAAGGGAAATACGAACCTGTTCCGTAGTGTATCCGTGATGGCAATCTTGTGGCGAAATAGACACAAGCATAAGGGAAACCAATGCTGAGTGATATTTCGTAGCTACAAAACGGAGTGCTGGGCACCGCTACGTCAGCCCTCTTCGGCAGCCCCTTGCTTCCCCAGCACTCGAAGCAGAGCTTTTCCCCTTGATTCGGTCACTCTGTGGGACTGTGTCCGATATTGCGGCCTCTGAGCAGCACGCCGGCGAAAATCGCGGCTGTTGACCAGGGCACAACGAGACAGAAAGATGTTGCTTGCTCTGTCACATCTGTTGGGCAAGCTGTTGGAAAGACCTGGCACATCCGCCCATACCTAGTTAGGGTGTAGGGCCCAATCGACCCAACAGCAACAGCAGCACTCTTGGGGCCGACTGTTTGCCCGTTGGTCGATACCAAACCTCACAACACCCATTCGCATATTTGCGCTGCTCTCACGTCCCTTTTAACAATGGCCTCTGGATTTAGCCAAATTGGCCAAAAACGCCCTCACCTCGCCAAAACCCATGTGATTCCATTCCAGGACCACGCCGGCAACCCCGCGCTCACCACGTGGAGCGGCCTTGCAAGCTGCCCGCTGCCCTACCTTTACAGCTTCAGCATTTACCTTACCCACCCCGCCGTTCGCCCCAACGCGCCCGACTCGATGGACTCCGCGAGGCTGCTGTGCGACACAATCATTAGAGACTCGTCCGAGTCCGATTAGTTCCGCCTCGACATGTACTTCCTCCCCAACGGCACCTGGGACGACTGTATGCGCCACTACCGCACCGAGCGCGACGCCCGTGGCAGCTACACCACCCAGGCCGAGGCCGCCGAAAGCAGCGCCGCCGCCAAATCCACCGCCGAAACGGCCAGGATCCCCGGTCTGGTACCCTCGTACGCGCGGCATGATATGGAACGTTTTGAATACCACGCCGTTATATACATCTGCGATGCCGACGATTGGCGCGGTGGCGATAACGAAACCATAACGCGCCTCGAGTTCGAGCCGCTGTCCCGGGAAGACTACGAGCGCTACAACAAGTGCCCCGACGGCGGAGGGCACGAACCCGACGTGCTTCCCGAGACGGCGGTCGTTGTCGAAGCAATCTCGAGACTTAGCCCCGGTTTCGAAAAACCGACCCCAGCCCGGCCTAGGCAGGCTGGGTTTGCCGGAACGTCGACGGAAATGCACCACATGTCCGCTGGGATGCGTGAGAGGGTTCCCTATGAGCATGATGGCGCAAGCGAGTGGCTTATTGCTAGGGACAATGGCTGGACTCATTGGTAAACAACGGTGGAGATGCATATCTTAAAAGTCCATTTTTTTCTTTTTTCTTTTTTCTTGTTACTCTTTTTGCTCGAGCTCCGGGTGGGTAGAGATTAAAGGTGCCCGCTCCTGTGCGGCTGTTAAAGGCTCTCGGAGCGGCCCCCCGATGGATGTGTGTACAGCATGCTTGTCCCGCTCCATGGTTGGGGCTCGTTTTACCATAAGAGGAAATGGCGTACTCCCCTACTCGATTGATGCCCTAGCTACGACAAGTCTGTATAGGTATGGGGTGTGGGGTCTCCCGGCGCCTCTAGGTACCTACTCGACGTACGTCGTGTAACCACGCAAGCCTAACCGTTGACCGGTCAGCCAATGACCCGCGGCAATAGGCATAGACTGCGAGCGCCTGGATATTTCGGCGGCGGCGACAGTGTTCTAGGTTTCCACAATGTAAATGAGAGGAAGGCCGGGCTTTTGCCTGGCAACCCTTGGCTTTGAAGACGTAGCTACTCTACCGATCCTGACTAAATGGTATATACAAGCAGGCTGCCCAGTCTGTTGCTGGACAACGGGAGTTGCATGCGCGATTAAACGAATAAGTACCACATTTGCTATATCAATCTCTCCTCCGAAAACAATTCAAGCCACCCAAAAAAAGACTTTTGTCAAGCATACACACACCACCTTAGTAGGTGTAGCGGAACCGCTTGTTCTCCTTGTCGGTCATGCGGGCCCAGATCTCGGGCTCCATAAAGGCGTCCTCGGTCTCGGACTCGGAGCTGTTGCGCTTCTTGTTCTGCCAGACGTAGTAGAGGAACAGGCAGAAGGTGGTGAGGGCGCAGCCGGCCTGCGTGCCCATGACGGCCAGCTTGGCGGGGCGGTAGTCCGGCGCGTCCTTGGCCTGGAACGTCTGCGGACCGATGATGTTGCCGAGCGAGAAGGAGCCGCTGATGACGGCGGCCGCGAAGGCGCGCTTTGTGGCGCCGCCGAAGTTGGCGGCGGTCCACTGGAGAGGGAGAGGGGCTTGTTAGCCTGCTTGCCCACTTTGCTTTATCGGAGAGCATTCCAAAAGAGAATCGGACTTACGGCGTAGAAGATGGCCAAGGGGGCGACCACGGCGTTGACGAGGTAGATGCCGGCCAGGATGCCCGAGCGGTTGCTCGTGGGCAGGAACGACATGAGGGCGCCACCGGTGACCCTGTGATTATGATTGGGATTGTTAGTTTCATCAAGTCCAAATACCAGAGACAAGAAGGGCAAAAGCGTACGCAGGGATGATGCAGCCGATGATCCAAGCCCAACGGTGCGACTGGTGGCGAATACCATATCCGACCAGAAGCGTGAAGAAGATGCTGACAACACCCGAGGGCATGTTCATCAGAGCAGCCGTCTTGGGATCATAACCAAGGTTGCGGATGAGCGTGGCCGAGTAGGTGGTGATAACACCGCTCGAAACGGAGAGCTGAAATGGGTCGTTAGTGTGCTGTTACTTGATGGCTCGAGTAAGATGATGAAAACATACCAGAATAACCGACAGCAGCATGAGGTACAGCTGCGGGTCCATGAGGGCCTCGAGGATCTCCCTGGGGCGGAACTGGCGGCTCTGGATGCCGGTCTGGTTCACGCTGACGTGCTTGAGGAGCGCGACCTTCTCGCCGTCGGAGAGCCAGGTGGCCTGCATGGGGGTGTCGGGGAGGAAGAAGAAGGTGAAGAGGCCGATGGCGACGGTGATGCAGCCCAGGGCCACAAACATGGCGCGCCAGCCCGTCAGCGTGGGGCCGTTGGGGTCGACGTGCTGGAAGCCGTAGGAGACGGCGCCGCCGACGATCTGGCCCAGGCCCAGGCCCGAGTACCAGAAGGAGAAGCGGGGGGCCTGCTCGGACTTGGTGTACCACTGGCTGCTGATGAGCATGAGCGAGGGCGCGATGGTGGCCTCAAACATGCCCAGGAAGATGCGCGACACCAGCAGGGTCTGGTAGTTGAAGGCAGCGGCACCGCAGGCGGTGGCGGTGCCCCAGAAGATGACGTTGGCACCAAGCCATTTGGCAGCGGGGAAAAACTGCAGGAAGTAGACTGTTGTGTGACGAAGTACGAGATACCAAATGATTAGAAGACGGGCCGGTTGCCCCGAGTGTTTCAGGGACAGGAGTAGGAGCAGACATGAGGCAAACAGAAAAAGAAAAGGTTGTGCTACTCACTGTTGGGGATCTCGAAACACAGCAGGCCAACGAAGAGGAAGGTTGCAATGTTGGAAAAGTCGTTGCCAACAAGTTTGAGGTCTTTTTGGATACCCATGACGGCGGCGTACTGAAGTGAGACAAAACCCCGGTGTTAGAACCAGCCAATGGTGTTTGTGTGTGACAGGTCGTTGGTGCTGGCCTCCCTCCCGCACTGTGATGACTTACATTGAGGATGACCTTGTCGAGGAACTGCATGGTGTAACAGCAGAACATCAGGGGCACGATGCGCCAGTCGATGCGGCGGCGGAGAGCCGCCAGGTCGACTCCCTCATGGGAGTCGGCACCGCGGTGGGCATCGAGGTACTTCCACGCCCCATCGACCTCGGAGGCGGCGGCTCCTTGGCCGGAGGGCTTGCCGTCGACGGGAGACTGGCTCGCGTCGAGCACCTGCTCCTTGGGCTCCTTGTCCCCGTTGGAAGACATGTTCCCCTTCACCTGTCCTTATTGCCCTATTGTGTGTACAAGGCAAGGGAGGAGGAGGGGTGTGAACGACGGCGCCAAAACCCGAAAAAGATCAACAAGAGGAGCCAAGGGGGTATCTCGGATAAGGGTTGAGTGGAAGCGAAAGTAAAAATTCAGAAAGCAACCATCGGTCGGATGTTGATCGGCAAGATGACCGGGCGGGTTATTCTAGGAAGGCCACGCGATGCTTCTGGAATGACCAGGAGTAGGCGGTCCGACAGCTTGGGAATGAGAGGAGACTAACAGAAAAGCCACGAGGCAGGAAGGCCACTCTGGTTAAAAAGGGGCAATGCTCTGCAACTTCTGCGTGGCCGAAGGGAATCCAGGGGGAATATTGGGTGGATGCCAATTACTGGCTGGGTGCCAAGGGGATGGGTATGTCTGGAAGAAGGAGAACGAAATAACAGAGGCAAGGGGGATGGCGTATCCAGACTCCTCCCTTGGTCCAACCCCAACATGGAGATACAGGCAGGTGTAAGACAAGCCTGGCACGGAGGATGGCCTGCCTTGGGCTCTGCTAGAGCTCGCCCGGGATAGGTCTCCAGCAAGTGATCGACAGCCACCAAGCCAGACCTGGCCAGGGTGGTTTCCCATCGATGAGCGGGGAGTTTAAACCGTAGAGCAAGGGGACGTCGATGTGGCTCAAGCATGGGGCCCTTGGGCCAAGAGCTTTTTTCCTTGTAGGCTTGGCATTCAGCACCCTGGAAAAACTGGCCGCGATACTGCGGGCCCCCTAAGCGACGGGCGGCAGAGCTCAGTCCTTTCCGTGTGCCCACCAAGTGCCCACCTCGGTCTGGAAGCCGACCCATGAAGGGATTTGTTGTGGCTGCACGGGAAAAACGAGAGGAGGGCCTGCTCGGGGTGGGGTGGGGAGGTGGGGAATGATGCGGTGATGGTGCCATAAACTTTTTGGACGCCAACGGACCAGCAGCCCACGAATGAATGCAGCGGGGAGCACAAGAAAAAAAAACTCTGAATTTGCAGCGGCGAACCTCCACTGCACAATGAATGCAACCAAGGTTTGTGATCCCTGGGACCTGTACGCGACTGCAACGTGTGATGTTTACCTAGCCACCAAACCCCCCGGGCTGGTGTTGCGGTTCCGTTTCCGTCTTTTTTGTATGTCGTTTCTTTTTTTCATGTCTCGCCCTGATACCCGCGCTTTCTTTTTCTCCATCCTCTTTCAGTTGAGCGGCCAAGATCAAAGCACTGCATTTGTCCGTGCCATCTCAGCTTGGGGTCCTGGCATTTCCTGGGCATTGGCCATCCATTGGCCGGGCGCCTTCCTGGACCGGCAATTGGAGTGGCGTCCAGACGGCGGGAGTACGGATGGAGAGCCGCAGACCTTTTTGATTTGAGCGAGACCCCTTGTCCCTGGCCCGCCCATTCATGTCGATGAGCCCCACCGGACAGGCAATCGTAGGACGGGAAGGCTTGGGAGGGTGTGCACCGTCTTTTGAGACCCTTTCTAGCGCACTTTCTGAGTGGACGGCCAGCCCCAACTACGGAGTCTCCCGTAGATGAGGCCCTTTTTACCCTTCCCCTGTCTTTTCCATCCCTTCGTCGCCTGTCTATCGTCTGTGGTGCCCCGTGAGACGCCAGTGACGCCCTCGCGTCTTGCTATCCCAGCTTGTCCCTCGGGCCACCGTCAAAGACGTCACAAAGCACCGTTGAAAAGGGGCGAGATCGACGATACTATCGACGGCAGCCAAGCCATAGGCCAGACTAGTGCCCAGCTAGTTAGCCCACGATTGCTGATGTCGGTCTCGGTGAAATCGAGGTGCAGAAGCAACTTTTCCGGCGTATCACTTCCTTTCTGCGCCGGTCTCGTTGCTTTTCCCTTGCGTTCCCTTGCAGTATCTCCTCATAAGATCCATGCATAGCCTAAAATAGGCCAGCTATGGCACCGATAGGGCAAGCGCTCGGCCAGGCGTCCTCCACTATCACTCCCCGGCTGAAGCGTGGGGGGGTCGCCTTGGGCGATGAACAGATGGACTGAGGGCATGCGACGTCGTCTGCTTGGGCACTGACTGCCCTAAGACCTCGGGCAGGCACAGGCCACAGCAGCTTGTAGCTTGTTTTCTGATCGGCATGTCCCATTCTCCCGGTAGTGGGATGGTTGGCTCGGTGTCGGTATGCGGCACAAGCTCTCAGCCTGCTCCTTGGTCCCAGTGGTCTCCCAGAGACGCCCGACGTTGCTGTCAGCTGTCGGCGGCCAATAACCTTACGAACCGTTCAAGGGAGCGATCGCTAGGTAGTCCCTGGTCCAGGGCGCAGGTGCCCTTGTCCTTGACCCTTGGACCAAGCCGTCGCACGTCTTGGGATGGAAGTTCAATCCATGCCTACCACCCTGAGTGGCTGGCGTCTGCGATATGTGCCCTCTTCATATCACCCGGAAAGCGCAGCCTCATCTCCGGAGCAAGAGGGTGCGCTGCAGCCACCCCCAGTCACCTCGATCCCGCCCCCCCTCTCCCTCTTGCTCCCCTGACCGGAACCAAGTTTGAAGGCCCCGTCTGAGAAAATTAGCCCTGCCAGCTTTGTCAATGGTCCATAGTCACCCCATTCACTTCCTGCTGCGCGCCACGACGGCTGGGGACCTGCATTGGACCCAAGTCTGGTGCAACGAGATGTAAACTTTGGAACCGAGCATCGTTTTTGCCTCCCGCCTCCTCCTCGTCGGCTTCACAACGGCGTAAATTTCCTCGGGTTTCACACGCCCCTTCTACCCTGTACATGGGATGCGGCGCCCGGAGAGAGGGGGCGTGGAGGAGCAAGGATTGGCGTCCAAAGATGCCTCCCGCGAGACCTTCTCAGATGCACCAAGTCCAGCAAAGGGGCGACGCTGATCTCTTGCCAGCCAGCTTCTTATATAGCCTTAAGCCTTAGCCCCGGCACCCAGATTCGTCTGCCGCGCTAGTTGCCCAGACTTGCCAGCAATGTTGTAGATCTTTCCTCCATCTCGCTGTCAGACACCCGCCCCTCCCTTCTGGTGCCCGGAACCGCGGTATTACCCGCGTGGTACATATCATCCCGAAGGGCCCCCAGGCTAGCGACCCCTGGAACACTAGACTCGGAGATCTCATCTCACGACGAGAACTGATAAACACCGGAACGGGTCCCATCCCCCAAGCCCTAAGACGGTCCCCAAGACGGCCCCAAGACGAAAGCGACAAGACCGGCAGCAGCGAACTAAGCAACCGCCAAGATGGGCTGGGTGGACAACGCAACCCCCGAGGTCGAGGCCATCTCCGACTACAAGCTCATCATCGCCATCTGCATCTTGATGTCGGTCGTCTCCATCAGTGTCGTGTGCGCGCGCCTCCACATCCGGCGCACCAACCATGGCCTCCGCGCCGACGATCACATGGCGACCCTGTCCATGTTCTTCGCCCTGCTCTACTCCATCATCTGCATTGTCCAGACGAAGTACGGCCTCGGCCTGCCCATAGCGCTGCGGCCCAAGCCCAACCTGATCCCTTATACGCGCTGGAACTTTGGGGGAAGGCCCATCTACCAGATGGGCATCAGCTTCTTCAAGGTCGCCCTGCTCATCAGCTACCTTCGCCTGTTCCAGGGCACCTCGCACCGGGGATACCGCGCCGCCGTCTGGATCACCATCGTGGCCGTCGTGCTCGGCCACCTCGGCTGTTCGCTGTCTCTCGTGCTGGCTTGCAACCCGGTCTACAAGTCGTGGGAGCCGCTGACGCCGGGCACGTGTCTGCCGCCGGGGCCCAGCTTCACCGGATACGCCATCGTCACCATTGTGTCCGACATTGCCGTCACCATCATCCCGCTGCCTGTGCTCATCAAGCTCAACGTCAACCTCTCCAAGAAGATTGGTCTTGTCGTCATCTTCGTTCTGGGTATCTTTACCACCATCTGCTCGGTCCTGCGCTACCTGCAGATCGACAGGATCCAGTTTGGCGATGGCAACTCCACCATGCTAGTGCTTTGGGGCGTTATTGAGTTTAATGTTGGCGTACGTTTCTACCTTTCCTTTTTTTTATTTTTTATTTTATTTTATAGCCTAGCATGTGCATGCGCATGCGCCATCTCCATACTAACACGCCTTTTGGCATGCAGAACATCGTCTCGTCCCTCCCATTCCTCGCGCCCGTGTTCCTGCGCCGGGCCAAAGAGTACCGCTCCCGCTACCAACAGGGCTCGGCCGGCCCGAGCGGCAGCGGGCGCAGCGGACGCAACCGAGGCGGCAGCCAGAAGCTCAACAGCTTCGGCGGCGGCGGTGGCGGTGGAGGCAGCAAGCCCTTCTACAAGACGGACGAGTCGTACATGCTCGACACGGTGGTCGACAATACCAGCAGCAGCGACAACAAGAAGGGCCAAGGCAACAGGGATGGGATCTCGTCGGCGGCGTCGAGCCCCCCGCCCACCACACTCCAGAACAGGAGTGAGGAGGAGATCCTCAAGGGCTCCTCGGCGGCGGCAGCGCACAGCGACGACCTCAACACGCAGTCCCAAGGTCACGAGCGCGGCAACAGCGGCATCATGAAGTCAGTCACGTACAGCGTGCGCGTCGACAAGGACCAGGACGGGTACAACACCCCCGGCCGTGCGCGGTAAAAAAAACAAAAAAAAACGGCTGCTTTGCGCTTGATGTTTCGGCGGGCGGGTATTTGCTTTTGGGATGCCCCGACTACCTACATAGTTTATTTCGTATGTTTTAGCCGATTACGATTGTGCGATACCCAAGGCCAACTCTGGCCACAAAACGAAAAGCGAGCCGGACAATATCTCTTCAGGTAGGTGTTATAGCGTACATAGATAGTCACGAAAACCCAGATTATAGTTGTGTATAATTGTAAATAAACCCATCTTGAAACACGCTGGCAGTGTTTCTGGCAGGAACCCTTTACGAGCTCGCAGTATACCTGTAATATTTTCAACCGTGTACAACCCCCGAGGAACCCCCGATAATAGCACACAAACCAAAACATCACAAAAGGTCGGCCTCGTCAAACTCAATCTGGGGACTGCGTCGGCTCAGCAGAGGGCTCTGGTCCGTGATGCGGTCCCATTCGTGGGCGTCCAAACAGGCACGTCTTGAGGCAAGGACGGCGGGGCGCGCCCTGCGCACCACGGCGGTCTCGTAGCGATCCAGGGCCGCTCGGATCTCTGCCGGCGACGAGTCCCCGCCGATGAGGTGTGGTTGAAGGACAGTCTCGACGAGGTCGGCAACGTCCAATACCGCGTGGTTGGCACCCTCTCCCCTGTCTGTAGGGCAGGAAGAAAAAATCGAGGGAGCAAAGAAAATTCACATCGCTTGATTAGCCGAAAACACAAAAGCAGGGGGGGGGGGGGGTCGGGGGGTCGGTCGGT